>NC_051223.1:40110115-40145115 GCF_015220715.1 Pygocentrus nattereri
ATTTTGGGTCATTTCTTTTAGGCCATTCATCATAAAATTTACAAACAATGTAAAGAGTAACAGATACTTTCAAATTATGTCAAAAACTGAAAAATGCCAAAAATGGAGATACAACATATATATGTGTGTGTGTGTGTGTGTGTGTGTGTGTGTGTGTGGGTGTGGGTGTATATGTGTGTATCTCTAATTTGCTTGTTCCAAGAAATGATGCTTACATATCTGTGCAGTTCTATGCACCTCTGGTGAAATTAAATGTTTTGTTGATTATGGACCAATAGATAGATGGATTGATACATTGATTGATCGATCGATCGATCATCTGACGTAATGAATTTTTCATATATATCCAGAGTGCTTTCCACTGTGGAATGTCAGTGTGTGACTGTGGACATGACATAATCCGCAGCACATATCAACAATCTGACTGGTTGAGAAGCGCTCTAACGGTTTCTTCCACAACTGGAAGGGTTTCCAAGCTTTTGCGCGCGCAGAAAGTTTAGAACATAAGTCATAGCATAATTACAACCCAGCTGTGCATTCAAATGTGCAGAAAAAATGATTACATAGTTGTGTTTACTTTTCACTTCAAAATGAACAAAATGTGTAATTTAGCCAGGGGAGGTCAAACTTCTGCATACGAACGTCCATGTATGTGTGAATCTGGAAATGTGTATAAATATGTGCACCCGAGAAGATGTTTATAAAATTGTATACAATTATTTTTAAACGTATTTTACAAAGCTGGTTATATCAGCAGTGAATATATGTAATGTTATAGTTTTGATATTTGATGTGATGATATATTTAATGGAAATGGTGTGTAATGAGCTCAAAATAATATGCAAAATTCCCAGAATGTGAAAAAAGAGAAAATGAAAATTTTCGATGTGGCTAAATTTAAGATGACTCTACGTGCCGCGGTAGTTTTTGCGATAAACAGTGGGTTGGACGATAAACAGTGGGTAAACAACAATGTGCAAGAAAAGACACTATGCGTTGTAAATATCACACAGTGTTATAAAACTGATGGAGAAATAGAGGCATGATAATAATAATGACTGTCTGAGTTGAAGGGCGTGTACAAACATTAAAAACCGTGAAAGAAGCAGCCCAGATTGACAGACTCGGCTCTTGTGCAGCCGACTCTGAAGTGCAGTATAGACGATGACCTTTGCTGCTGACCTCTGAGTCCTGGGAATTAGGGGCAGCCCCTGAGAGATGTAGATTACTTAACGCTGTCACATCATCATGGGCTTCAGGAAAAGCTCTCAGCCAGTCCAGATGAGTCTCTTGTTGTCCGGACTGTTGAACATGGTCTGTGCGTTTCCCAGGCGACTCCTAAAGGAGCTTACGCTGTAATATCCTGATGGAAAAAGGGTTTGTTTTAAGCTTGCCGCTACACGACTGATCATAACTGGGATGCAAATCTGATCGTGACGAGTTGTTTTTTTTTTTTTCCCCAACCCAGTTGTGGGTTTGTGGGGGTCGTCAGAGCCTTTAGCCCACCTGCTGGATGCTGGACTCGTTCCTGAGGCTGTCTAGATCTCCTTTTGTTGTCATTTTGGGAAAACGAGGACTGGAAGAGTCTCAGATCTTTCAGATCGAGGACTCAAGCCGTTGTGTTTGGATGTGGCCATGCTGCTCCCGCGTGCTGCTGGACTAGAGGCCTGCGCTGGGAACTAATCTGGAATTTTTTTGAGATTTTGCCAAAACCTCCATCTCCTCCATCTCCAGCCATCATGATCCCCACCAAGATGCTGGTGTACCGAGGGCCGGACGGGAACACGCACGCGGAGGTTCTCCCCAGCACCCGCAGGCGCAAAAAATCCTGCGGGGAGCTTTTTCATAAAGGGTATCGCGTCAAAATGACCCACGGACACGGACTGACCAGCGAGAAGGAAGAGCAGGATGGGCTCCACCACACGCTGTCCTCCTGCTTCCATCTGATTTCTTACTGGGGTAAGAATGAAGTTCCCTTCGGTTGCCTTCCTGAGCCCTGTGGACACAGCAGCTACACACTGATGATAAGGAGGAGGACTGTCAGCTGCTGTTCTCCTACCAGTCTGATACAGTAGTAACAGCAGTAACACACTAGTAGTTGTATTTAGTATTCTGATTAACCATTAGAAACAGGGATTATCATATTTAGTATTCTGAGTAACCATTAGAAACAGGGGTTATCATATTTAGTATTCTGAGTAACCATTAGAAACAGGGGTTATCATATTTAGTATTCTGAGTAACCATTAGAAACAGGGGTTATCATATTTAGTATTCTGAGTCACCCTTAGAAACAGGGGTTATCATATTTAGTATTCTGAGTAACCATTAGAAACAGGGATTATCATATTTAGTATTGTGAGTAACCATTAGAAACAGGGATTATCATATTTAGTATTCTGAGTAACCATTAGAAACAGGGGTTATCATATTTAGTACTCTGAGTAACCATTAGAAACAGGGGTTATCATATTTAGTATTCTGAATCACCCTTAGAAACAGGGGTTATCATATTTAGTACTCTGAGTAACCATTAGAAACAGGGATTATCATATTTAGTATTCTGAGTAACCATTAGAAACAGGGGTTATCATATTTAGTATTCTGAGTAACCATTAGAAACAGGGGTTATCATATTTAGTATTGTGAGTAACCATTAGAAACAGGGATTATCATATTTAGTATTCTGAGTAACCATTAGAAACAGGGATTATCATATTTAGTACTCTGAATAACCATTAGAAACAGGGGTTATCATATTTAGTATTCTGAGTCACCCTTAGAAACAGGGGTTATCATATTTAGTACTCTGAGTAACCATTAGAAACAGGGATTATCATATTTAGTATTCTGAGTAACCATTAGAAACAGGGGTTATCATATTTAGTATTCTGAGTAACCATTAGAAACAGGGGTTATCATATTTAGTATTCTGAGTAACCATTAGAAACAGGGGTTATCATATTTAGTATTCTGAGTCACCCTTAGAAACAGGGGTTATCATATTTAGTATTCTGAGTAACCATTAGAAACAGGGATTATCATATTTAGTATTGTGAGTAACCATTAGAAACAGGGATTATCATATTTAGTATTCTGAGTAACCATTAGAAACAGGGGTTATCATATTTAGTACTCTGAGTAACCATTAGAAACAGGGGTTATCATATTTAGTATTCTGAATCACCCTTAGAAACAGGGGTTATCATATTTAGTACTCTGAGTAACCATTAGAAACAGGGATTATCATATTTAGTATTCTGAGTAACCATTAGAAACAGGGGTTATCATATTTAGTATTCTGAGTAACCATTAGAAACAGGGGTTATCATATTTAGTATTGTGAGTAACCATTAGAAACAGGGATTATCATATTTAGTATTCTGAGTAACCATTAGAAACAGGGATTATCATATTTAGTACTCTGAATAACCATTAGAAACAGGGGTTATCATATTTAGTATTCTGAGTCACCCTTAGAAACAGGGGTTATCATATTTAGTACTCTGAGTAACCATTAGAAACAGGGATTATCATATTTAGTATTCTGAGTAACCATTAGAAACAGGGGTTATCATATTTAGTATTCTGAGTAACCATTAGAAACAGGGGTTATCATATTTAGTATTCTGAGTAACCATTAGAAACAGGGGTTATCATATTTAGTATTCTGAGTCACCCTTAGAAACAGGGGTTATCATATTTAGTATTCTGAATAACCATTAGAAACAGGGATTATCATATTTAGTATTGTGAGTAACCATTAGAAACAGGGATTATCATATTTAGTATTCTGAGTAACCATTAGAAACAGGGGTTATCATATTTAGTATTCTGAGTAACCATTAGAAACAGGGGTTATCATATTTAGTATTCTGAGTAACCATTAGAAACAGGGGTTATCATATTTAGTATTCTGAGTAACCATTAGAAACAGGGATTATCATATTTAGTATTCTGAGTAACCATTAGAAACAGGGGTTATCATATTTAGTACTCTGAATAACCATTAGAAACAGGGATTATCATATTTAGTATTCTGAGTAACCATTAGAAACAGGGATTATCATATTTAGTACTCTGAATAACCATTAGAAACAGGGGTTATCATATTTAGTATTCTGAGTAACCATTAGAAACAGGGGTTATCATATTTAGTATTCTGAGTAACCATTAGAAACAGGGATTATCATATTTAGTATTCTGAGTAACCATTAGAAACAGGGGTTATCATATTTAGTATTCTGAGTAACCATTAGAAACAGGGATTATCATATTTAGTATTGTCAGTAACCATTAGAAACAGGGATTATCATATTTAGTATTCTGAGTAACCATTAGAAACAGGGGTTATCATATTTAGTATTCTGAGTAACCATTAGAAACAGGGATTATCATATTTAGTATTCTGAGTAACCATTAGAAACAGGGATTATCATATTTAGTATTCTGAGTAACCATTAGAAACAGGGGTTATCATATTTAGTATTCTGAGTAACCATTAGAAACAGGGGTTATCATATTTAGTATTCTGAGTATCCATTAGAAACTGGCGTTATCATATTTAGTATTCTGAATAACCATTAGAAACAGGGGTTATCATATTTAGTATTCTGAGTAACCATTAGAAACAGGGATTATCATATTTAGTATTGTGAGTAACCATTAGAAACAGGGGTTATCATATTTAGTATTCTGAGTAACCATTAGAAACAGGGATTATCATATTTAGTATTGTGAGTAACCATTAGAAACAGGAATTATCATATTTAGTATTGTGAGTAACCATTAGAAACAGGAATTATCATATTTAGTATTGTCAGTAACCATTAGAAACAGGGATTATCATATTTAGTATTCTGAGTAACCATTAGAAACAGGGATTATCATATTTAGTATTGTGAGTAACCATTAGAAACAGGGGTTATCATATTTAGTACTCTGAATAACCATTAGAAACAGGGATTATCATATTTAGTATTGTGAGTAACCATTAGAAACAGGGGTTATCATATTTAGTATTCTGAGTATCCATTAGAAACAGGGATTATCATATTTAGTATTGTCAGTAACCATTAGAAACAGGGATTATCATATTTAGTATTCTGAGTAACCATTAGAAACAGGGATTATCATATTTAGTATTCTGAGTAACCATTAGAAACAGGGATGATCATATTTAGTATTGTGAGTAACCATTAGAAACAGGGGTTATCATATTTAGTATTCTGAATAACCATTAGAAACAGGGATTATCATATTTAGTATTCTGAGTAACCATTAGAAACAGGGGTTATCATATTTAGTATTCTGAGTAACCATTAGAAACAGGGGTTATCATATTTAGTATTCTGAGTAACCATTAGAAACAGGGGTTATCATATTTAGTACTCTGAATAACCATTAGAAACAGGGATTATCATATTTAGTATTCTGAGTAACCATTAGAAACAGGGGTTATCATATTTAGTATTCTGAGTAACCATTAGAAACAGGGGTTATCATATTTAGTATTCTGAGTAACCATTAGAAACAGGGGTTATCATATTTAGTATTGTGAGTAACCATTAGAAACAGGGGTTATCATATTTAGTATTCTGAGTAACCATTAGAAACAGGGGTTATCATATTTAGTATTCTGAGTAACCATTAGAAACAGGGGTTATCATATTTAGTATTCTGAGTAACCATTAGAAACAGGGATTATCATATTTAGTATTGTGAGTAACCATTAGAAACAGGGGTTATCATATTTAGTATTCTGAGTAACCATTAGAAACAGGGGTTATCATATTTAGTATTCTGAGTAACCATTAGAAACAGGAATTATCATATTTAGTATTGTCAGTAACCATTAGAAACAGGGATTATCATATTTAGTATTCTGAGTAACCATTAGAAACAGGGGTTATCATATTTAGTACTCTGAGTAACCATTAGAAACAGGGATTATCATATTTAGTATTCTGAGTAACCATTAGAAACAGGGGTTATCATATTTAGTATTCTGAATAACCATTAGAAACAGGGATTATCATATTTAGTATTCTGAGTAACCATTAGAAACAGGGATTATCATATTTAGTATTCTGAGTAACCATTAGAAACAGGGGTTATCATATTTAGTACTCTGAATAACCATTAGAAACAGGGATTATCATATTTAGTATTCTGAGTAACCATTAGAAACAGGGGTTATCATATTTAGTATTCTGAATAACCATTAGAAACAGGGATTATCATATTTAGTATTGTGAGTAACCATTAGAAACAGGGGTTATCATATTTAGTATTGTGAGTAACCATTAGAAACAGGGGTTATCATATTTAGTATTCTGAGTAACCATTAGAAACAGGGGTTATCATATTTAGTATTCTGAGTAACCATTAGAAACAGGGATTATCATATTTAGTATTGTGAGTAACCATTAGAAACAGGGGTTATCATATTTAGTATTCTGAATAACCCTTAGAAACAGGGATTATCACATTTAGTATTGTGAGTAACCATTAGAAACAGGGGTTATCATATTTAGTATTGTGAGTAACCATTAGAAACAGGGGTTATCATATTTAGCATTGTGAGTAACCATTAGAAACAGGGGTTATCATATTTAGTATTGTGAGTAACCATTAGAAACAGGGGTTATCATATTTAGTATTGTGAGTAACCATTAGAAACAGGGGTTATCATATTTAGTATTGTGAGTAACCATTAGAAACAGGGGTTATCATATTTAGTATTCTGAGTAACCATTAGAAACAGGGATTATCATATTTAGTATTCTGAGTAACCATTAGAAACAGGGGTTATCATATTTAGTATTCTGAGTAACCATTAGAAACAGGGGTTATCATATTTAGTATTCTGAGTAACCATTAGAAACAGGGATTATCATATTTAGTATTGTCAGTAACCATTAGAAACAGGGATTATCATATTTAGTATTCTGAGTAACCATTAGAAACAGGGGTTATCATATTTAGTATTGTGAGTAACCATTAGAAACAGGGGTTATCATATTTAGTATTCTGAGTAACCATTAGAAACAGGGGTTATCATATTTAGTACTCTGAATAACCATTAGAAACAGGGATTATCATATTTAGTATTCTGAGTAACCATTAGAAACAGGGGTTATCATATTTAGTATTCTGAGTAACCATTAGAAACAGGGGTTATCATATTTAGTATTCTGAGTAACCATTAGAAACAGGGGTTATCATATTTAGTATTCTGAGTAACCATTAGAAACAGGGGTTATCATATTTAGTATTCTGAATAACCATTAGAAACAGGGATTATCATATTTAGTATTGTGAGTAACCATTAGAAACAGGGATTATCATATTTAGTATTCTGAGTAACCATTAGAAACAGGGGTTATCATATTTAGTATTCTGAGTAACCATTAGAAACAGGGGTTATCATATTTAGTATTCTGAGTAACCATTAGAAACAGGGGTTATCATATTTAGTATTCTGAATAACCCTTAGAAACAGGGATTATCACATTTAGTATTGTGAGTAACCATTAGAAACAGGGGTTATCATATTTAGTATTGTGAGTAACCATTAGAAACAGGGGTTATCATATTTAGTATTGTGAGTAACCATTAGAAACAGGGGTTATCATATTTAGTATTGTGAGTAACCATTAGAAACAGGGGTTATCATATTTAGTATTGTGAGTAACCATTAGAAACAGGGGTTATCATATTTAGTATTGTGAGTAACCATTAGAAACAGGGGTTATCATATTTAGTATTCTGAGTAACCATTAGAAACAGGGATTATCATATTTAGTATTCTGAGTAACCATTAGAAACAGGGGTTATCATATTTAGTATTCTGAGTAACCATTAGAAACAGGGATTATCATATTTAGTATTGTCAGTAACCATTAGAAACAGGGATTATCATATTTAGTATTCTGAGTAACCATTAGAAACAGGGGTTATCATATTTAGTATTGTGAGTAACCATTAGAAACAGGGGTTATCATATTTAGTATTCTGAGTAACCATTAGAAACAGGGGTTATCATATTTAGTACTCTGAATAACCATTAGAAACAGGGATTATCATATTTAGTATTCTGAGTAACCATTAGAAACAGGGGTTATCATATTTAGTATTCTGAGTAACCATTAGAAACAGGGGTTATCATATTTAGTATTCTGAGTAACCATTAGAAACAGGGGTTATCATATTTAGTATTCTGAGTAACCATTAGAAACAGGGGTTATCATATTTAGTATTCTGAATAACCATTAGAAACAGGGATTATCATATTTAGTATTGTGAGTAACCATTAGAAACAGGGATTATCATATTTAGTATTCTGAGTAACCATTAGAAACAGGGGTTATCATATTTAGTATTCTGAATAGTCATTTAAAACACTGATTTTATATTTAGTATTTTCAGTACAGTATTTAAAAAAGTACACATTTTTAGTAATTTAGGTAGCAATTTAAAATACTGATAATGATATTTATTAAGCAGCTATGTACAATATCATGATATTTAATATTTTGAGTAGCTGTATAAAATATTGATAATGATATTTAGTATTTTGAGTAGCCACATACAACATTCATGATGATATTTAATTTTGAGTATCTGTGTAAATATTGATATTAATATTTTGTATGTTGAGTGGCTATACACAACATTTCTGATAGTATTTCATTCTTTGTGTAGGTGTATAAAATAGCAATGATATTTAATATTTGGAGTTGATATATAAAATATTGATAGTAATATATAGTATTTTTAGTAACTGAATAAAATATTGACCATGACATTTGCTATCTGTATAGAAATATTAATAGTTTGTATTATTTGTAGCTATTTAGAACAAATATGATATTTGATATTTTGAGTAGCTATATAAAATATTGATATAGATATTTGATATTTTGGGTAGCTATATAAAATATTGATATAGATATTTGATATTTTGATTAGCTATATAAAATATTGATATAGATATTAGATATTTTGAGTAGCTATATAAAATATTTTTAAAGCTATTTGATATTTTGAGTAGCTATATAAAATATTGATAAAGCTATTTGATATTTTGAGTAGCTATATAAAATATTGATATAGATATTAGATATTTTGATTAGCTATATAAAATATTGATATAGATATTTGATATTTTGAGTAGCTATATAAAATATTTATAAAGCTGTGATATTTTGAGTAGCTATATAAAATATTTATAAAGCTATTTGATATTTTGAGTAGCTATATAAAATATTTATAAAGCTATTTGATATTTTGAGTAGCTATATGAAATATTGATAAAGCTATTTGATATTTTGAGTAGCTATATGAAATATTTATAAAGCTATTTGATATTTTGAGTAGCTATATAAAATATTTATAAAGCTATTTGATATTTTGAGTAGCTATATAAAATATTTATAAAGCTATTTGATATTTTGAGTAGCTATATAAAATATTCATATAGATATTTGATATTTTGAGTAGCTATATAAAATATTTATAAAGCTATTTGATATTTTGAGTAGCTATATGAAATATTTATAAAGCTATTTGATATTTTGAGTAGCTATATAAAATATTGATATAGATATTAGATATTTTGATTAGCTATATAAAATATTGATATAGATATTTGATATTTTGAGTAGCTATATAAAATATTTATAAAGCTGTGATATTTTGAGTAGCTATATGAAATATTTATAAAGCTATTTGATATTTTGAGTAGCTGTATAAAACGTTCGTTGTATATTTATTATTATTTATTATTGTTTCTGCAGCTGTTCTGTACTTGCCCTTTTGTTTAGTCACTGACATCAGACATGGCATATCTGGCATATCTGGCCTCCGCTGTATCACTTCTGGCAAGCTTTTTGACTAAATATATTGTAGTGTAATAATAATAATAATAATAATAATGTTTATAATAATACTTTTTATTTCAGTGATTTTCACTGTCTGCTCCAGCATTTCCTTTTCTTAGCTTCATCATTTTCTTCTGAATTTTGGTGAACATTCAAGCAGCATCAGCAGCTGAAACTCAGCTGCCATTCAGAGCAGCATGTCGCTGCTGTCGGAAGAAAACCTCGTATCTCCAAAATAGCAACTTTACAGGAGAAGGAAAAAACATATTTTACTTTCAATGTAAGTCAATGGAACCAGACGTCTGTCCTGGTCATTTTGGTCGATTCTTCATTAAATTTACACACCATGTAAAGAACAACAGGCTTTTTCAGATTATGTCAAAAACTGAAAAACGACAAAAATGGAGATACAAGGTTTTCTTCCGACAGCAGCGATATACATTCTCAATGCTTACCAAACAAACTTTGCATAGCTTATTGACTTTCTTGACCGATGTCAGCTTTGTCTGGTCATATAAAGGTGTAGGTGATGTTGGGGCACCCCCTTGCTGAATTTCAGCGCATGGCAGCTGGAGGCGGCCGTGGAGTCGACGCCTCTGTCTCTGGATTCGTAGCTGCTGATTAGGGATTATTTACTACCCAGCAGGCAATGGCTTACCGTGCATATGAGTTCATTTCACTTGGTTTATTATCCTAATGTTTATGTTTAAGATGAGCTAACATTTTTATTAATGCCACATGGGCATTTTATACCACCCGGACAGTATTAGTAAATATTAATTATTAGTATTAAATATTAGTAAATATAAACTGAGAAATGTTATTGTTTTTTGAAAAATATTTGCTCATTTTGAATTTGATGCCAACAACATGTTCCCAAAAGGTTGGGACAGGGCAACAAAAGCCTGGTAAAGTTGTGTGATCCTAAAAAAACACCTGGTGGTTGAATGGCAGCAGGTCAGTAACATGACTGGGTATAAAGAGCATCTCAGAGAGTCTGAGTCTTTCAGAAGTAAAGAGGAGGAGGGGTCATCACTCTGTGAAAGACTGGACAGTTCAAGAAGAACGTTCCTCAACATAAAACAGCAAAGAGCTTCTGCTTTTCATCGTCTACGGTGCAGAATATCATTAAAGACTCCGAGAATCTGGAGAAATCTCTGTCTGTGAGGGACGAGGCTGAACACCAGTATCTGCTGGCCGTGATCTTTGGGCCCTCAGGCAGCACTGCATTAAAAACAGACATGATTCTGTAGTGGAAATCACTGCATGGGCTCAGAAACACTTCTGAAAACCACTGACTGTGAACACAGTTCATCACTGCATCCACAAACGCTGTTAAACTCTAAAACACAAAGAAGAACCCAAATATAAACAGGATCCAGAAACGCTGCCACCTTCTCTGGGCCTGAGCTCATTTACAATGGACTGAGGGGAAGGGGAAAAGTGTCCGGCTGTCCGATGAATCAACATCTGAAATTCTTTAGGAAATCATGGACACTGTGTCCTCCGGGCTGAAGACCTGCTGTTGCTTTGTATTAAAAGAGTCCGGGTGCTAAACTGACCTGTCTGCAGTCCAGACCGGTCACCACTGAGAACATTTGGCACATTATGAAATGAAAAATACGACAAATGAGCCCCAAAACTGTAAAGCAGCTGAAATCCTGAATCAGACAAGAACAGAAAACATTTCACTGTCAGAGCTGCAGCAGCGTCTCCTCAGTTCCCAAACACTGACAGAGCTGTTAAAGAAGAGGCGATGAAACTCGGTGGTAAACAGGCCCCGTCCCGACTTTTATGGAGCGTGTTGTTGGCATCAAATACAAAATGACCAGATATTATAAAATGTATTTTAAAAAAAAATCTCAGTGTCAACATTTGATGTGTTGTTTTCATAGTATTTTATATATATATATAAATGTACAGATATATGTACATGTAGTATCTCCAAAACAGTAACTTTACAGGAGGTTTGTAGTGCTTTAATAAAAAATATGGTCTCATGTTATAAAATATCTCCCTACCTTCTTTATTTCTGTATTATTTTGTATTTTTCACCATAAACATTTTTGTTCTCCAAGACAAAAAGTTTTGGCACC
The DNA here is from genome assembly GCF_015220715.1 of Pygocentrus nattereri. NCBI lineage: Eukaryota > Metazoa > Chordata > Actinopteri > Characiformes > Serrasalmidae > Pygocentrus > Pygocentrus nattereri. The sequence continues at coordinate 40,122,096 of NC_051223.1, forward strand.
CCTGGGCCAAAGTGTCAACTGTCCAGTCCGAGTTTAGAAATGAATTACAAAACTGAGAATTCCAGAATTTACAAAACTCCAGAATTTAAGAGGACTCCAGTGTGTTTGTGTCCATTTATTGTCTTTTAACAGTAGAGGGCGCTGTTTGGAGAAAGCTTTAGGCACTGTAGAGAAGCCACGTTTCCAGATATGAGTATAACTTTTTTTATTTTACCATTTGAAGTTTTATTACGCAGTGCTTTAGTTACTGCTCTTACCGGCTGTACATGCCTGACTGAGAGTCCTGTTTTCCTGCTGTGAGAGTGTTCAGTAGTTTAGATTCAGGTCCTTTCGTCCTTGAATTACCCCGAAAGGCCCTTTCTGATGTCGACTCCTGAGAAAAGCAGGACCTTTGGGATTTTACGTCATGGGTATTTACCCGTTTGACAGCGTACCACCTGTTTTTGTTTAATCCAGGTTTTTCATCCCTCTGCGTCCTGCTCCGTCACTCTCGCAATGAAAAATCGTTCGGCGCCCGTTCAGATATTCCAGGCTTCTGTCACAGACAGTCTGCTGTGGTTTGTAAGCTAGCGTCGTTTTGTGTGTGTCGGGGTTTTTATTGTTTGTGAGAGTAAATGAAGTCGACGTCGTTGCTGACCATGGACGAGGGCTTTAAAGGTACGGAGCGAGTGAGCGTTCTCGTGACGCGAGTGTGAAAGCTGTGCTTGCTGCTGCCTCACTGAGTGTGTTTCTCCTCTGTTTGTGTTTGTCTTGCAGGGCTGAGGTTTTTAAGAGCCTTAAGATTGATACAGTTCTCAGAAATATTGCAGTTTTTAAATATCTTAAAGACAAGGTAAGTGATGAAACCCCACGCATTTTGATTCATTACTCTACACTGGGGTGCCAGCTCTTTTTCACAAAATGTGGGCATGACCAGCAGTTTTCATTCATGTTACTTTATAGTGTACGTTTATTTATATTGTGTTTATTGGGCTTTTATTATAGGACCTGCTTTATTTTCCACTTAATTATAGTTTATATATCGTCACTGGGATCACCTTATATATTTCACTCAGTATAAATGATGTATTCACGTTAAACAGGCCTTGGCTACACTTAGATGGTCTTTATAGACGTCCACTCCCGTTTTTTAGTTTGACCATAATGGACAGAACTCTGTTAGAGTCCCAAGGGCTTGGAATTAAAGCGGCAGCACAGATGTCAGGAAGGGCTTACAGCTCAGCTGAATGTTTCTCTGTAATCTCCTGACAATGCACTCTGCTGGAGGTGCAGGGGGTCAGTGAGTGGACAGTAGAAAGTGACATTAGGCCTCACAGTTAGAAGCTTCCAGCACTAAGTAGTGTGTTTTTGTTCTGCAGTGAGGCTTCATTATTAAAAACAGCCTAACTTTGAGTAAACTACAGCATCTCTTCCATATTATATACTTCCCTGGCCACTTTATTAGAAACACCTACCTTCTGTTCCACTCACTGGTCACTTTATTAGAAACACCTACCTTGTGTTTCCGCTCACTGGTCACTTTATTAGAAACACCCACTTTCTGCTTCCACTCACTGGCCACATTATTAGAAACACCAACCTTGTGCTTCCACTCACTGGCCACTTTATTAGAAACACCCACCTTGTGCTTCCACTCACTGGCCACTTTATTAGAAACACCCACCTTGTGCTTCCACTCACTGGCCACTTTATTAGAAACACCAACCTTGTGTTTCCACTCACTGGCCACTTTATTAGAAACACCAACCTTGTGTTTCTGCTCACTGGTCACTTTATTAGAAACACCAAACTTGTGCTTCCGCTCACTGGTCACTTTATTAGAAACACCAACCTTGTGCTTCCGCTCACTGGCCACTTTATTAGAAACACCCACTTTCTGCTTCCACTCACTGGTCACTTTATTAGAAACACCCACTTTCTGCTTCCACTCACTGGCCACTTTATTAGAAACACCTACCATGTGCTTCCACTCACTGGCCACTTTATTAGAAACACCAACCTTGTGTTTCCGCTCACTGGTCACTTTATTAGAAACACCAACCTTGTGCTTCCGCTCACTGGCCACTTTATTAGAAACACCCACTTTCTGCTTCCACTCACTGGCCACTTTATTAGAAACACCCACTTTCTGCTTCCACTCACTGGCCACTTTATTAGAAACACCAACCTTGTGTTTCCGCTCACTGGTCACTTTATTAGAAACACCAACCTTGTGCTTCCGCTCACTGGCCACTTTATTAGAAACACCCACTTTCTGCTTCCACTCACTGGTCACTTTATTAGAAACACCCACTTTCTGCTTCCACTCACTGGCCACTTTATTAGAAACACCAACCTTGTGTTTCCGCTCACTGGTCACTTTATTAGAAACACCAAACTTGTGCTTCCGCTCACTGGTCACTTTATTAGATACACCAACCTTGTGCTTCCGCTCACTGGCCACTTTATTAGAAACACCCACTTTCTGCTTCCACTCACTGGTCACTTTATTAGAAACACCCACTTTCTGCTTCCACTCACTGGCCACTTTATTAGAAACACCCACTTTCTGCTTCCACTCACTGGCCACTTTATTAGAAACACCAACCTTGTGTTTCCGCTCACTGGTCACTTTATTAGAAACACCAAACTTGTGCTTCCGCTCACTGGTCACTTTATTAGAAGGTCCACTATACAAGCGTAACAGACTCGGTTCTCAGGTCCGCTCAACCCAGTTCATCACTGCTCAGTTTCTGGACCGCTGTTTCTGATAAAGTGGCCGGGAAGTGTGTATAATTGCTTAGTGGTTTATGCAATCATCAATCCATCATCTCTACAGTGAACTCATGTACTAGGACACCAAAGATGTTTGAATATTACAGTAAATTAATCTCTCCACATTTTGGGTGATGAATTTTGTTTTCTGCAGCAATTCAATAAAGCTGGTGAACTTGTGCTCAATCTTCATAAGCACATGGCTAACTGCTGCGGGCTTCATACACTTGGTAAGTTTGTCTTTCAGATTGTCCCAATAACCTAATTATCTCTTTCCCATAATGTAATTATCATAGCTTAATTATCTCAATCTTACGCCTTGCTTAGTTGTGGCTGCAGCTTATTTATTTTAGTCTCACCCTTTACTAAGTCATGGCCACAACTTAATTATCTTGCTCTTATCTCTTACTAAGTTACGGCCACGTCTTAATTATCATAACTTAATTATCTTGTTTTTTACCTCTTACTAAGTTATGGCCACAACTTATTAATCTCACTCTTATCTACTACTAAATCATGGCCACAACTTAATTAACCCATTCTTATCTGCTACTAAATATTGGGCCCAACTTAATTATCTTGTTCTTATCTCTTGCAAAGCTGTGGCCACAACTAAATTATCGTGACTTAATTATCTTGTTCTTATCTTTTACTAAGTTATGGTCACAGCTTAATTATCATAACTTAATTTTCTTGCTCTTACCTCTTTTTAAGTCGTGGCCACAACTTAATTATGTCACCTTAATTATCTTGCTCTTACCTCTTATTAAGTCATGGCCACAAATTAATTGTATCAATCTTATCAATTTGTTAACCAGATTGTTGAGACTGTTGATGTGTCTTCCAGGTGGAAAACTCAGGGGATCCTTGGGAAAACTTCCAAAATTCCCAGCCACTTTCCTACTGGGAATGCGTGTACTTACTCATGGTAACCATGTCCACGGTGGGCTACGGAGACGTTTGTGCTAAAACGACGCTCGGCCGCCTTTTCATGGTCTTCTTCATCCTCGGCGGATTGGTAAAATACGTCCCGTAACTGTTCCCCTAGCTCCTCTCAAGCCCTGCGGTTCTCATGTCCCCAGCCATCGTATCCTTGAACACCAGAGCTGGACACAGATCCCCTTCATTTGACTCCAGCCCCAGTCCACACACCCCTGGCTAGTGCTTGCCTGTGTTTTGCATTGTGTGTTATGGTTGTTAAGGATTATGCCACATATCTCACCCAGTATATCTGACAGAATTTTAATGCTGTATTTCTAATTGTGTACGCTAAGTGGAACCATCAGCATTTATTCATTAATATATCTATCAATTTTAGAATTAAATCTGCGGTTTTAGATGACCCCCTTCCCAAGTTTTCCCCACCCAAATTCCAACAAACTTACCAAGGGTTGATGAGTTATAGCATAGTCGTGATGGTCGTGGTCTACACATCGTGCTCATAGACGGTGAAATAGATGAGAAGGTCTCTTACGTGTAAAATACTGGAAAAGTAGAAATTCAGGAAACATTTATTTGTGGACGCTTGGATAAAAGGTTAGATTCGTAGTTGGCCGATACGTCTTAGAGGGACACTCCGGCTAAAAGGAAAAATGCAGCCGTCTCTACGTCGGTGGTAAACATGCCTACTCATCTCTAAAGTGAGGTTGTCCAGTTTAAAGACGAGGAAAACCCTCTTCAAACGATGCATCTTGAGGATGGGAGGCACATTTGAAACTTTGGGGTGGATTTTTGGACGCAGGCTGTCGAGGCGGAGTTTGTTGTTTAGCTTTGACTAATGCAGAAGTGAGGCTGACGTTCCTGCTCGGAAGCTGAATGTCTTATTGCAGCCGTGTCAGAGGTTGGCTGTGGGATGGACAGTGACAGAAATGACACACCAGACGATGACGACAAGACGCTAAAAGCTGAAGGCTTTGTTTGCCTCAGTTTGGGTTACTTTCTGGTGTCCATGGTTGAAGATTAAGATTAAGAGACCCTTATTAATCCCCGTCACCTCCGCATTTAACCCATCCGTGCAGTGAAACACCACATACACACTAGTGAGCACACACACACTAGGGGGCAGTGAGCACACTTGCCCGGAGTGGTGGGCAGCCCAATCAAGGACACCTCAGTCATGTGCTGTCGGCTCTGGGGATCGAACCGGCGACGTTCCGGTCACGAGGCTGGTATCTTATCTTATCTTGTATTTATTAGCTCAGTAGCTCAGCAGCTGGGCTGGCAGTCCTGATTGGTTGACGCCACAGGGCTTGTGCTGCTGACTGGCTCTGAAACTCTGAGACGGGGCTTTGCAACTCCATACAAAGGCTCACGGTAGTGCGCGCCGTCAGTCAAGGGGACTTGGTCTTAGTTTAGGGCACACGCGTGTGTTACTATGACGATTTGTGTCAGGAAGCGGGGTAATTGTATGGGTTTTGTGTGTGAGGGGGTCACCGTCTGGGTGGAGTGTCATTCAAACTGCTTTACAGATGAGAGAATACAGAGATGTTTGAAAAAAAGTCAAGTAAACAAAAAAAACATGATTTAAAAGAAAAAAATCACAACTTAATTATCTTGTTCTTATCTTTTACTAAGTCATGGCCACAGCTTAATTATCTCACTCTTATCTCATACTAAATCATGGCCCCAACTTAGTTATCTTGCTCTTTTCTCTTACTAAGTCATGGCCACAACTTAATTATCTCACTCGTATCTCCTACTTAATCTTAGGCCCAACTTAATTATCTTGTTCTTATCTCTTACAAAGCTGTGGCCACAACTTAATTATCACAATTTGATTATCTTGTTCTTACCTCTTGTTATGTCATGGCCACAACTTAATTATCTCACTCGTATCTCCTACTTAATCTTGGGCCCAACTTAATTATCTTGTTCTTATCTTTTACTAAGTCATGGCCACAGCTTAATTATCTCACTCTTATCTCATACTAAATCATGGCCCCAACTTAGTTATCTTGCTCTTTTCTCTTACTAAGTCATGGCCACAACTTAATTATCTCACTCGTATCTCCTACTTAATCTTAGGCCCAACTTAATTATCTTGTTCTTATCTCTTACAAAGCTGTGGCCACAACTTAATTATCACAATTTGATTATCTTGTTCTTACCTCTTGTTATGTCATGGCCACAACTTAATTATCTCACTCGTATCTCCTACTTAATCTTGGGCCCAACTTAATTATCTTGTTCTTACTTCTTATTAATTGATTTAAGAATTCGGGGGGGGCTCCTTCTTTTACTCCAAGTGAGACTCTCGCAACTGCATCCTGGATCAGCTGAAGCTGGTTGATTGTCGTCTTAGGGAGTCCAGTTGGGAGACCATTACAGTGATCAATCCTGCTAGAAATAGAGTCGGTGGATGAGGTTCTCCAGGCCTGCTTTAGTCAGAACGTCCTGTTCTTACGGCTCTTATCTGAAGGTGATAAGAGGTGAGGTGACCCCCTCGAGTTCTGTGTTCTGCATATGCCCCTTTCTGCTGGCGTGTTCCATAAAGAGCACTTCTTCTGTCTAGAAGGCTGAGAGGTGTAATAGTGTGTTACACAGTAACGTGTGACACGACCAAAAACCACATTAAATGCAGATTTTAGGCCGGAATGTCCCTTAAAAGTTCAGTTCATGAGCTGAGCACTGCACAAAATTAGCCCAAACAGTCTAAGGCTGTAGGAACGTTGTGGAGTCGGTCAGTTCAGGGTTTGGTTTGAATGCACCTCGTATTTGTACGACTAGGTCACATCAGGCAATGCTATCCGCACAACCTTGGCGTAAGTGTTTGTTGGACTAAACATGGCTCTTGAGGTTTTATTCCTCCACTGCATTACTTACAAAGTTTCCCTCTTAAAACACAGAATGACGATCATCTGTGGCTCTCTTTCCCTTCAAAATCTACATCCCTCAGAAGCGAGGGATGTGAACACTTAACGAGTGCTTTTCGTTCTTGCATTTTCAAAATACTCCACTCTGCGCTAAACCAGTGCTAACATTTCCCCTCATGAGATGCCTGCAGACACTCTGTGCTCTGATTTAGCGGTTAGAGGTTTGATCTTCATTACTTGAATCTTTCTTTTTGTTTCTCCTCATATTTTGTAAGTATCCTCTATGAAACGTAGAAGCCTTAGCAGACTTCTATTGTCTGTCTGTTTTTTAGTCTCTTCCTCTGTCTCCTGTCCTCTCCTCAGGCCATGTTTGCCAGCTACGTCCCTGAAATCATAGAATTAATAGGAAACCGCAAGAAATATGGTGGTTCCTATAGTGCGGTAAATGGGAGAAAGTAAGTATTGTGCGAATCCCGCCTGCATGCCCCTCTCTCTCTCTGTCTCGTGCATGTAGGCCATGTTTGCTCGCTACGTGCCAGAAATCGCTGCTCTCATCCTTAATCGGAAGAAATACGGAGGGAGTTATAACTCGACCCGAGGCCGAAAGTAAGTCACAGTAACAGAACGAAGAAAGTTTCCTAGCACTACATGATGAAAGGAATCTGTTTGATGTCGGTGGTCCGCACGATATTATATTATGTCAACACAGCCTCAGCTCTCTAACACCCCATAGTCGTTTTGCCAGACATGATTGTTAAACGTAGCGTTTTATGGTTTTTACGTTACTAAGTAACCGACTAATGACTTTAGTACAGGGGTGCTCAATCCTCGTCCTGGAGGTCTACAAACCCGGAGAGTTCAGATCCCACACTGTAAAAAGTGGCTCATCAGATCTGCTTAAAAAATGACTTCAAGTCGTAACAAGCAATTGAACTTGCGACAGTGTTTTAGGGCCACTGTAAAAATTAAATAGTAGGCTTAATATTTTGAGGAAAATGCTGTAATATTTTGAGAAAAATGCCGTGCGGTATGATATTTTGAGAATTAAGTCAGAATATTTCAAGAAAAGTCCTAAAATTATGACAGTAAAGCGGCATCAACACCAGGAGAGGTCAGTATTGTGGCCAAAGGCTTTACAAAGTGAAGCAGCGCCTCCTGGTGTCAAATGAGGGGCGGTGAGTTGGAGGAGCTGCACTTTCATATCGATTCCGCCATAAAGAAACACTCAGCCTCCCCGCTGAGAGCCGGACGGACTCGGAGGAAACAGCGTTTATCTAGAATAAAGAGCCGGACGGACTCGGAGGAAACGGCGTTTATCTAGAATAAAGAGCCGGACGGACTCGGAGGAAACGGCGTTTATCTAGAATAAAGAGCCAGACGGACTCGGAGGAAACGGCGTTTATCTAGAATAAAGAGCCGGACGGACTCGGAGGAAACCGCTTTTATCTAGAATAAAGAGCCAGACGGACTCTGAAGAGACGGCGTTTATCTAGAATAAAGAGCCTTTCGGACTCGGAGGAAACAGCGTTTATCTAGAATAAAGAGCCTTTCGGACTCGGAGGAAACAGCGTTTATCTAGAATAAAGAGCCTTTCGGACTCAGAGGAAACAGCGTTTATCTAGAATAAAGAGCCTTTCGGACTCGGAGGAAACAGCGTTTATCTAGAATAAAGAGCCTTTCGGACTCGGAGGAAACAGCGTTTATCTAGAATAAAGAGCCTTTCGGACTCGGAGGAAACAGCGTTTATCTAGAATAAAGAGTCGAATGGACTCGGAGGAAACAGCGTTTATCTAGAATAAAGAGCCTTTCGGACTCGGAGGAAACAGCGTTTATCTAGAATAAAGAGCCTTTCGGACTCAGAGGAAACAGCGTTTATCTAGAATAAAGAGCCGGACGGACTCGGAGGAAACAGCGTTTATCTAGAATAAAGAGCCAGACGGACTCAGAGGAAACGGCGTTTATCTAGAATAAAGAGCCTTTCGGACTCAGACGAAACAGTGTTTATCTAGAATAAAGAGCCGGACGGACTCGGAGGAAACAGCGTTTATCTAGAATAAAGAGCCGGACGGACTCTGAGGAAACGGCGTTTATCTAGAATAAAGAGCCGGATGGACTCAGAGGAAACAGCGTTTATCTAGAATAAAGAGCCGGACGGACTCTGAGGAAACGGCGTTTATCTAGAATAAAGAGCTTTTCAGACTCGGAGGAAATGGCGTTTATATAGAATAAAGAGCCGGACTGACTCTGGGGAAATGGCATTTATCTAGAATAAAGAGCCGGATGGACTCTGAGGAGACAGCGTTTATCTAGAATAAAGAGCCGGACGGACTCAGAGGAAACGGCGTTTATCTAGAATAAAGAGCCTTTCGGACTCAGGGGAAACGGCGTTTATCTAGAATAAAGAGCCGGACGGACTTGGAGGAAACGGCTTTTATCTAGAATGAAGAGCCGGACTGACTCTGGGGAAATGGCATTTATCTAGAATAAAGAGCCGGACAAACTCGGAGGAAATGGTATTTATCAAGAATAAAGAGACGGATGGATTCGGGGGAAACGGCATTTATCTAGAATAAAGAGCCGGACGGACTCTGGGGAAACCGTCTGTCTGTGTTGTTGATAGAGAACCTCAGGCAGGGTGGTCTACACAGCTATCGGGGGCTTCACCCCCCCATTCATGGAGGGCATGAAGTTTCACAGACAGTGAGGATGAAGATCAAAATGATCCTCAGAGAGACGGGAGTGAGTGGAGCTCCGGCGCCAGGACAGCAACCAAGACCCCAACACATTATAGCAGCCCCTCTACAGTTAGACCCCTTACAGTTAGACCCCCTACAGTTAGTCCATATACAGTTAAACCCCCTACAGTTAGAACCCCTACAGTTAGTCCCTCTACAGTTAGACCCCTACAGTTAGACCCCTACAGTTAGACCCTCTACAGTTAGATCCCCTACAGTTAGTCCCTCTACATCTAGACCCCTACAGTTAGACCCCTACAGTTAGACCCCTACAGTTAGATCCCCTACAGTTAGACTCTCTACAGTTAGACTCTCTACAATTAGATCCCCTACAGTTAGACCCCTACAGTTAGATCCCCTACAGTTAGACTCTCTACAGTTAGACTCTCTACAATTAGATCCCCTACAGTTAGACCCCTACAGTTAGACCCCTACAGTTAGACTCTCTACAGTTAGATCCCCTACAGTTAGACCCCTACAGTTAGACCCCTACAGTTAGACCCCTACAGTTAGACTCTCTACAGTTAGACTCTCTACAGTTAGACCCCTATAGTTAGACCCCCTACAGTTAGTCCCCCTACAGTTAGACCCCTACAGTTAGACCCCCTACAGTTAGACCCCCTACAGTTAGACTCTCTACAGTTAGATCCCCTACAGTTAGACCCCTACAGTCAGCCCCCTACAGTTAGACCCCCTACAGTTAGCCCCTCTATAGTTAGACCCCATACAGTTAGCCCCTCTACAGTTAGACCCCTACAGTTAGCCCCTCTACAGTTAACCCCTCTACAGTTAGACCCCCTACAGTTAGTCCCCCTACAGTTAGACCCTCTACAGTTAGACCCCTACAGTTAGCCCCTCTACAGTTAGACCCTCTACAGTTAGACCCTCTACAGTTAGTCCCTCTACAGTTAGACCCTCTACAGTTAGACCCCTACAGTTAGACCCCTCTACAGTTAGTCCCTCTACAGTTAGTCCCCCTACAGTTAGTCCCCCTACAGTTAGTCCCTCTACAGTTAGACACTCTACAGTTGGACCCCCTACAGTTAGACCCTCTACAGTTAGACCCCTACAGTTAGACACTCTACAGTTGGACCCCCTACAGTTAGTCCCCCTACAGTTAGTCCCCCTACAGTTAGTCCCTCTACAGTTAGACACTCTACAGTTGGACCCCCTACAGTTAGTCCCCCTACAGTTAGTCCCTCTACAGTTAGACACTCTACAGTTGGACCCCCTACAGTTAGTCCCTCTACAGTTAGTCCCTCTACAGTTAGACCCTCTACAGTTAGACCCCCTAAGTCTAATGTCTGAAGTCTAGACCCCTTTCTCTAAGTCTAATGTTTTATCTTTTCTAACAGTGGCCCTAAAAGGCTGTCGTAATTGAACGAGTTTTATTCAACACTGTTTTGTGTGTAACAGTGAATATGATGATAACTCAGCACTGTTTAGTGCCAAAACGTTCAGTTTATACACATTTAATCACTAAATCACCACCGCGAGTCGTCTGCCAGTCTGATGACACCACTTTTCTCACACTAGGACTGAATTTCAAACAGCTCCCTATTCCCTGCCTAGTGCACTATGTAGGAATTTAAATACTGCCTCCTGCAGCCAGGCAATGCCAAATATTGCTTTTGGGATTCATCCACATTCACACTCGACAAGCAGTGCACTATCTGACAGCAAAAGCTGGAATTTCTAAATGTTACACAGCGCACTATTTAGCAAGGGAGTAGGGAGCCGTTTGGGATTCTGCCTGATTCGGTTCAGTTGCTGTGAGGCGGTCACAGCTATGGAATACCGCGGATTTTACAACGGCTTGGAATGCAGCTCAACCAGTCAGATTTCCGGGCTGGAGTCTGTTTTATAAAACTAGTTCAGTCGCTCTTTAACCACCTGAAGGGCTTTTTAAAGTAGATTTGACGAGCCACTTTTTACAGAGCAGGGTGTCTGATCTTCAGGACCAGGGTGTCTGATCTTCAGGACCAGGGTGTCTGATCTTCAGGACCAGGGTGTCTTATCTTCAGGACCAGGACTGGCCACCCCTACTTTGGTACTACTGAATTACAAATTCCAAGTCAGTCATTCCAAATTTCAATAGTCGGTCTTACCAGCAGCAGTGAGCCAATTATCATGATTCCTCCAAAATCGCGACTGCTGATTGGCTGTCTAAGTTACGTTCTGTTGCGTGTTACGAGTTTCAACTCTATTAGTCTAAAATACATCACAATAAATAAATATACTCGCTTCCAGCAGCTCGGGCTCATAAGCCACACCCACTTTCAGTTTGTAATTTTGAAGAATCAGAAAAAGTTTTGATCAGGAATCTTTATATATGTCAAGGTATCAATACTACTATTGATATGAGCGATTCTGAGCAGTACCCAACCTTAGCTCTGGGATATTCTTTTCTTAAAGAGTTTAAGGCTAAACTTAAACAGATGGTTCTCCAAGGGTTCTTTAGTAAAGAGAACCCTTTAAGCATGCAACTGTTTCTTTAAAATGCTCATGGTTCCATATAGAACAATTGTCTTTACTAAAGAACCCTTGAAGAACCATGTTTTTAACAGTGCAATGCAAACTCCAATGTACTAGGTCATAAAATATTAATAATAATAATACTAGATCATTTGGAGTATCATAATGGGTCCAAGACAGTTTACCTAAACCTGCCAAGCCGGTTCTAGGTATTAATTGAATGAGTGTGAGGTACAAACTCCAAAGTGCTGTGTCATTATTTTGGGTAAAGAGGTGTTAAGTACCAAGACAGTCTAACTACATTAAACAACAGCTAACTTACCCTTTTTAGAGTGATTTGCCCAGAAAGTAGAATCTGTTAAGCAGATAAAGTCCCTGATAAAACATCTCATAACTGGATAATTATTTGGAGTAACAAGGTGGTGAGTACAAACACACACTGTGCTTCGCTGAAAGGTCCATTAGAATGTCCATTAGAAATGCCTCCGAGTACCAGGCAGACTTTTTGGGAAGAAAAAACCAATACAAGGACATTTGAAGACGTAAGATCTGATATTGTCTTTTCCCTAGAAACTGTAAAAAAGCAGTGACTGTCACTCTGTATTCATGGGCTCCTCAGCATTTGCCATATACACCAATCAGCCATAACATTCTGACCACCTCCTTGTGTCTGAGTGGATCAGACACAGCAGTGCTGCTGGACTGAGAATAGTCCACCAACCAAAAATATCCAGCCAACAGCATCCTGTGGGCAGCGTCCTGTGGGCAGCGTCCTGTGGGCAGCGTCCTGTGACCACTGATGAAGGACTAGAGGACGGCCAACACAAACTGTGCAGCAGCAGATGAGCTGTCGTCTCTGACTTTACATCTACAAGGTGGACCGACAAGGTAGCAGTGTCTAATAGAGTGGACAGTAAGTGGACACAGTGTTTAAAAACTCCAGCAGCACTGCTGTGTCTGATCCACTCGCACCAGCACAGCACATACTAACACACCACCACCACGTCAGTGTCACTGCAGTGCTGAGAATGACCCACCACCCAAATAGTACCTGCTCTGTGAGGGTCCATGGGGGTCCTGACCACTGAAGAACAGGGTAACAGAGTATCAGAGAAACAGATGGACTACAGTCTGTAACTGTAGAACTACAGAGTGCAGCTATACAGTAAGTGGAGCTGATAAAGTGGACAGTGAGTGTAGAAACGAGGAGGTGGTCATGATGTTACGGCTGACTGGTGTATTTTCAGCTTAAACAGTTTATTTTATATATATACAGTATATTACAGTGAAATTTGGTGCAGGTGTGTTTGCATACCATCTAGTTACTCCAATCATCCAGTTATGAGATATTTTACTGTCTGTTATCTACTTAACCCTCTTCCCGTGTATCAGACTCTCTGTTTCTATATCTGTGTGCGTCTCTTTGTGATGATCCAGCTCAGAAATCCACTTCAAACCCTTCCTGAATCCGTAGAGCCGCCCTTTCCATTCCACCTCATCACGAGATCATACGAGACTCATATCCGGAGTTATGAGCCTATGAAGAGGGGCTGAGATACACGTCATCTGCCTCTCACTGTGTGGAGCTGCTGGATTCATGTTTCCGTCTACGCTCTGTGTGAAACTGACCGACAGACACTCAGGAGATCACTAAGGACTGACCGTCACGCCGGAAACCCTTCATTCTTCATTCAGTCCACATTGTGTGAAATGGCGTCAGAGAGTTTCCAGCTGCTGAAGCTGCTGCAGCGGGATTGGAAAGCAGTGATGAAGATAACGGAGCGTTTAGATATGAAACATCTGAGGATCGGGTTCTATGAAGAACCTTTAGAGGAGGGTTTAAGAAGAGATACACAGATCGTTCAAACAGAAGTTCTTTGGAGTTTCTACCTCACACTTATCTGATTACTACCTGGAACTTAGAGGCCTGTAAAAGAAATGTTACCTTAAATTTTGGCATTCATTTTACAATAATAACTATATGTTTGAGAGTTTTAATAGACATGTTATTAAATAAAAATACAACATTTACATTTTTACCAAATTCCGTGGGAATGACATGCACAGGCTTGCGGACCACTGTTTTCTGGTGTGATGCTCTGATTTCGGAGGAGGAAGACTGCCTCCCTCTGAACTCAGGTGCGGAAACAGCATCCCCTCTCTTTCTGAGGGTCTTGGTAAAACAAACAAACAAAAAAACGGCACAACCATTCCACGCTTATTGTGTCCTGTGTAAGCCACCATCGCTTGCATTGGTCTCATATGAATCTCGAGCTTTTTGTGTTACCCGTGGCTGTTAGTGCTGTATATTATGTCAGACCTGCAGCGTTTGTGTTAGCTGTGTGGTGCTGTACTGTAGTCAGATCTATGATCATCGGCACCCGTGATAAAGATCAATACAGAAGCTGTGGGAAATAAAACGGCACAGGCGAATGGGGAAATGCACATATACCTGTTATGGTTTTCATAGAAGGTCAAATGTATAAAAAGTGTGTTTCTTTTGATCAAGTCCCCTACAGACTGTCCACAGATGCTCACATTGTTAGCAAACCATCCGATAAAAAGAGTTGATTATTAACGTGTTTTTAATGTTGAGATTAGGTTTAGTTTTTGCAGTGACGTTAAGGTTCGGCCTAGGTTCAGCCTTATAGACTACAATACATTACATTCAGCTCAAAGTTCAGTTGTGTTTAGTAGATATTAAGTTGAATGTTTGTTAAAGTTAAAACATCTGCAGTGGACCATCAAACAAAAGTGGAACTTTCGTTTTTTAATTGATTCTAGAATTAGAATTAGAATTTTTACAATAATCCTTTTTGTATATGTTCTAAATAAATTGTATTATTTAACTAAGAAAAATGCCAACAAAAAGATAAAAACATTTTAAGTCCCATCAGTATGTCTAATATTTCACCTTACAGTGTTATTATAGAAATATTATAAGATTGTTTAACTTATTTCTAGATATATATTAAGTCATTATATCAAGTAAAAATCTTTTATGTTCTGTTTATCTGTATTATTTCTTAAAACAAGTAAAATGATCAAAACGTTCACTACATAAAAACACTTCAAACAAGTAAAAATACGTAGAAATAAGTTAAATAATCTAATAATAGTCATATATTAACCTCGTTATGAGAAATATTAGATATATTTATACGATTTAAGGTGTTTCCATTAACAAGATAGATTGTATCCGGTGTATACGTTTATAGATGATGAAACAGTTACTAGCCAAGTAGGAAAGCCAGGTGTTTATTATCTGCACACAAGGGGGAGGTGCTTAGGGAGGGTTGAGGAACCTGCAGGAATCTTTTTGAGTGTTACTGTGTGACTAAGATTTAAATTCAATCACACAAAGAAACTAATAACATTTTACTGTCAAAACAAAACCTTAAATATCTGAAATGGTGAAATAGAAATGGGGAAATATTGTGAAAGAGAAATGGGGAAAGTAGAATTGACCATGAAAACGCGTCTAGACGAGGCCTGTGAAGGGAAAAATTCATTGTGATGTGTTGGAACATTTATTCTGTTACTGTCCAAAGAAAAGCAAGTATCTCCAAAATAGTAACTTTACAGGAGAAGGCAAAAACTCTCCTAACGTTCCATGTTCGTTAATGTGAAGAGATTTTTTTCCAGGTGGTTTTGGAGCATTTCGATTGGTCCGTTCATCATGAAATTTTCACAGGACGTAAAGGACGGCTGGTGGACTGAAAGGATGTAAAAAAAAATAAAAATTGACAAACATGGAGATAGATGGTTTTCCATGGACAGCGACACTTTACACTTTAAAATTGGTGGTCAGCTGTGGACTGTATTGGTCAGTAGTTATTTTGTTGGCCTTTTGGTGTCTCTGATCCTGCTGCATTTCTTAAGGTCAGTGTCATCGTGAAATGTCCAGTTCTGTCTTGAAACAAAATGAGTTTTTTTGCAGTTGCCATCTTTACCTTTACATTAAATATCGGAATACAGCCCCATTAGTGTGTGGAACAGTTCTGCCAGGAGAACTAATGCGTTTTGTACTTTTACCACAAATTGAAAGAAAATTGCTGTTCATTTTTATCCAAAACTCACAAATATCTGCCTAAATCTGCTTTAAAACCCTGGTTTTGGATAGAAACGTGTGTATTTTCCCATGTATCCCCTTTCTTGTTGTCAGTGCAGGTTTATTTTGTACGGCTTTTTTCCTCATTGTCAAGGGTGCCAATGATCAGTGGATGTCACTGCACATGCCTTTCCCCAGATTACGCTGCAAGATTTTGTTTTTACGTAAAGCAAATATGAATACTTGTTTTTGAACAGCAGGTAAATGCAAAAACTGAAAAAAGCTCTTGTCACATGCAGCAGTAGCTCCTATAGCAGGCCGGCAAAGCGCCACACTGGTCAGCAGCTGATACGATTCGTCCAGTGACGTGAGACCCAGGGCAGATCATTTCATATCAGCAGGTCATGAGTTTGAATCGGTTTGGTAAAGTGATTGATGGGACAAAGCTGAGTTAATGGCTTGAACAAGTATTCAAATTTGTGGACGAAATAAGAACGAAGCAAAATGTTTTGTTAAGTAATTGTTGAGTTCAAAACCAAGTGATTACTTAAAAAATGGAACAGAATGATCTGCAGCGCGGGCATTTTCAGTAATATGTTAAGGGTTATGTGGTTTTCTGATGCTTTGCCTGGAACAGAAGTCACTTTCCAAAATGACTGAAGCAACATCAGACCAGACCTACTGTAATTTTGGCCACATTAAAGTGAGATTTGCCGAAAAAGTATAAATTCTCTCATTCTGTTTAAAGGCTTCAAGGTACTTCTTACTGGTCAGTTTTATGCCATTTTTCTGCTTAGAATTGAGGCATCAGTGCTTCCATTTAGCAAATTGGAATTAGGTGCAATTAGTCTAATTATTTGATCACTAAATGTTTGTTATTCGTAGTGATGATTTTCAGGTAAGAAGGGTAAGAAAATGTAAGTATTTAGTCATTTTTTATGTCCTTTTAAGGCCTGTGTTATTTTCAGCATTGTGTCTCATTAATGTTCATAAATTTTATCTGACAGGCATATTGTGGTGTGTGGTCACATCACTCTGGAAAGTGTTTCCAACTTCCTCAAAGACTTCCTTCACAAGGACAGGGACGATGTCAATGTAGAAATTGTTTTTCTCCATAAGTAAGTACGTTACATTCCAATAGAGTGAAAGAAAACAACACTAGAAATGAAATAAAGAAATTAAAACTTCTTTTAACAGCCCAAATGATTTGATAGCTTATGAAGTTCTTATCTTTTTATGACAAAAAACACAACTATTGTCATTTGAGCTGCGAAAAACACAGAATAAACCTTCCTGTAGGGTTTCTGCAGGGTTAAGAAGAGGGGAGAAACTGTAGCCGAGGGATTTTATCTCAGATATTGCTCCATAAGCACAGCGGTTAGATCCTGTGATTACTGTAATAACACACGTCTGTATGCTTTTGTGCTCCTCTCTGCAATAATCTGTTGTTTTTGTGTCGTACCATAGTATTTCCCCTAATCTTGAGCTGGAAGCCTTATTCAAGCGCCACTTCACTCAGGTGGAATTCTACCAGGGATCCGTTCTGAATCCCCATGACCTAGCAAGAGTCAAGGTGTTTATCATACAGTACATACTAACACTGTTCATGTGTGAGAAATTTGGAAATTTCTGTAAATTGGAAATTTTGAATAACCTCAGTCAAACCTTCCGTGAGCTCCTAACTTGTTTTGCGAAGTTGCAAACCTGCCTTGCAGTGATGTTGAGCATCTTCCCCACCATGTTCTACATTTATCGTGCTGTATGGTTCAATGTGTTCGATATACACTGACCAGGCCTAACGTTCTGACCACCTCCTCATTTCTACGCTCTTTGTCCATCTTATCAGCTCCACTTACTGTATAGGGTCACTTTGTAGTTCTACAGTTACTGTGACTGTAGTCCACTCACTGTCCACTCTGTTACACGCACCTGCATTGTTGGTCCACCTTGTAGATGTAAAGTCAGAGACGACAGCTCATCTGTTGCTGCACAGTTTGTGCTGGTCATCCTCTAGTCCTTCATCAGTGGTCACAGGACGCTGCCCACAGGACGCTGCCCACAGGACGCTGCCCACAGGACGCTGCCCACAGGACGCTGTTGGCTGGATATTTCTGGTTGGTGGACTATTCTCAGTCCAGCAGTGACACTGAGGTGTTTAAAAACTCCAGCAGCGCTGCTGTGTCTGATCCACTCGCACCAGCACAACACACACTAACACACCACCACCACGTCAGTGTTACTGCAGTGCTGAGAATGACCCACCACCCAAATAGTCCCTGCTCTGTGAGGGTCCATGGGGGTCCTGACCACTGGAGAACAGGGTAACAGAGTATCAGAGAAACAGATGGACTACAGTCTGTAACTGTAGAACTACAGAGTGCAGCTATACAGTAAGTGGAGCTGATAAAGTGGACAGTGAGCGTAGAAACGAGGAGGTGGTCATAAATGCTATACCTGATTGGTGTATATACATGTTCTGTATATCTATATGTACACTTGTATGTAAAAGTTTGGGCGCCCCGGTCAGTTTACGCTTATTAAAATAAGTGAGCATGTCCTCTATGGAGACACACGTCTACACATTTACACACAATTACTCTTTATTTGCTGAATTCAACAAATGAGGGAAACAAACCTAACATGTGGCCTGTGCACTCGTTTTTATTGTATGTTTTATTTTTATTCATTATGTTAAGCAAATAAATAGAAATGCTGCACTAAAGTTTGTTCCCTGTAGAGGGCGTCACAAGAACTTGTCATTCCAAACCAAACTTTTCTATCCAACTGTATCTATAGGTCGACTGTTGACTCTGAAAACTGCCTTGCAAAAGTTTGACCTCTCTCTCTCTTCTCTCTCTATCTGCTGCTGTAGATTGAATCAGCAGATGCCTGTTTGATTCTGGCCAATAAATATTGTGCGGACCCTGATGCCGAAGATGCGTCAAATATCATGAGGTAAGCAGTGCTTCATCTCAGGCTCTGGGCCGTGAAGCACCCTCTAGTGGTCCGCGGGCCTGAACTCAGGGGGAGGCCGTGGCTCACAGTGGGCCAGTAGAGACCACAGTCGCAGGCGAATGATATGTCATCAGTGCAGACTGTCGGAGATTGAACGGTCTCTCTGGGTTTTTCTTCTGCCTTGTTTGGTGCCGACCGATCGGATGTTTCCCTTTAGTTCGCACAGTAAGTGGAGCTGATAAAGTGGGCAGTGAGCGTAGAAACGAGGAGGTGGTCAGAACGTTCTGCCTGGCCAGTGTATGCCTGCTGTTAAAGGGGTTAAAGGTGCGTGCAGTCAGGAGGCAGAAGCTCGCAGATAAGAAACAAAACAGAAGCTTTACTGGGATAATCGCATAGAGGAGTCAGGAGATAAGCAGGGTCAAGTCCAGGGTAAGCATAACAGATGAGGGCAAGGCAAGGCCATGAAACAAACGAAAGGTCATCAGCCAAAAATCCAGTAAACCAAACAACGCTACAATCAGGGGAAGTCCAAAAGTCAGGGTCAGACAGATCAGGCAGAAATGATCAGAACCGGAAGATAACGCTCAGTAAGGCAGGAAAACTGGGAAAACTTCGCAAATACCTAATGCTAAAGCCCGGGCTTCAATACTAACTAGTTTAGTCAGGTGACCATAGACTGAACTGTGAGTAGTCAGAATTCCGGTGATCAAGATCTCGGAGAGGAGGGTGAGGAGAGATCCGGAGTCATGTGACTGTGCTGTGTATTCTGGGAAGTGCAGTTCTCATCATTATGCGAACTGGTAGTAGGCGTGACAACCGTTCACTGTGATTGATTCCCTTGTGTTTTCCCGCAGAGTGATTTCTATCAAGAACTACCATCCAAAGATCCGAATCATCACGCAGATGCTGCAGTACCACAACAAGGTGAGACGGATAACTACACAACTGCTACTGAGAGCTGATTGGTTAGAGTTACTGCTACTGAGACCTGATTGGTCAGCGTTACTGCTACTGAGAGCTGATTGGTTAGTGTTACTGCTACTGAGAGCTGATTGGTTAGTGTTACTGCTACTGAGAGCTGATTGGTTAGTGTTACTGCTACTGAGAGCTGATTGGTTAGTGTTACTGCTACTGAGAGCTGATTGGTTAGTGTTACTGCTACTGAGAGCTGATTGGTTAGTGTTACTGCTACTGAGAGCTGATTGGTTAGCGTTACTGGTACTGAGAGCTGATTGGTTAGAGTTACTGCTACTGAGAGCTGATTGGCTAGTGTTACTGCTACTGAGAGCTGATTGGTTAGTGTTACTGCTACTGAGAGCTGATTGGTTAGTGTTACAGCTACTGAGAGCTGATTGGTTAGCGTTACTGCTACTTTGAGCTGATTGGTTAGAGTTACTGCTACTGAGAGCTGATTGGTTAGTGTTACTGCTACTGAGAGCTGATTGGTTAGCGTTACTGCTACTGAGAGCTGATTGGTTAGTGTTACTGCTACTTTGAGCTGATTGGTTAGAGTTACTGCTACTGAGAGCTGATTGGTTGGTGTTACTGCTTCTGAGAGCTGATTGGTTAGCGTTACTGCTACTGAGATCTGATTAGTTAGCGTTACTGCTACTGAGAGCTGATTGGTTAGCGTTACTGCTACTGAGAGCTGATTGGTTAGTGTTACTGCTACTTTGAGCTGATTGGTTAGAGTTACTGCTACTGAGAGCTGATTGGTTGGTGTTACTGCTTCTGAGAGCTGATTGGTTAGCGTTACTGCTACTGAGAGCTGATTAGTTAGCGTTACTGCTACTGAGAGCTGATTGGTTAGCGTTACTGCTACTGAGAGCTGATTGGTTGGCGTTACTGCTACTGAGAGCTGATTGGTCAGTGTTACTGCTACTGAGAGCTGATTGGTCAGTGTTACTGCTACTGAGAGCTGATTGGTTAGCGTTACTGCTACTGAGAGCTGATTGGTTAGTGTTACTGCTACTGAGAGCTGATTGGTTAGTGTTACTGCTACTGAGAGCTGATTGGTTAGAGTTACTGCTACTGAGAGCTGATTGGTTAGTGTTACTGCTACTGAGAGCTGATTGGTTAGAGTTACTTCTACTGAGACCTGATTGGTCAGCGTTACTGCTACTGAGAGCTGACTGGTCAGTGTTACTGCTACTGAGAGCTGATTGGTTAGCGATACTGCTACTGAGAGCTGATTGGTTAGCGTTACTGCTACTGAGAGCTGATTGGTTAGTGTTACTGCCACTGAGAGCTGATTGGTTAGCGTTACTGCTACTGAGAGCTGATTGGTTAGCGTTACTGCTACTGAGAGCTGATTGGTTAGCGTTACTGCTACTGAGAGCTGATTGGTTAGTGTCACTGCTACTGAGAGCTGATTGGTTAGAGTTACTGCTACTGAGAGCTGATTGGTTAGCGTTACTGCTACTGAGAGCTGATTGGTTAGCGTTACTGCTACTGAGAGCTGATTGGTTAGCGTTACTGCTACTGAGAGCTGATTGGTTAGCGTTACTGCTACTGAGAGCTGATTGGTTAGCGTTACTGCTACTGAGAGCTGATTGGTTAGCGTTACTGCTACTGAGAGCTGATTGGTTAGCGTTGCTGCTACTGAGAGCTGATTGGTTAGCGTTGCTGCTACTGAGAGCTGATTGGTTAGCGTTACTGCTACTGAGAGCTGATTGGTTAGCGTTACTGCTACTGAGAGCTGATTGGTTGGCGTTACTGCTACTGAGAGCTGATTGGTTAGCGTTACTGCTACTGAGAGCTGATTGGTTTGAAGTCACTAATGAAATTTAGTTACATAAGTAACTTTAAAAAAATCCTATAACTGGAGTCCCAAAATGTTTAAAAATGCTACAGCAGTGCTAAAGTATTTTAAGCTTTTCTGCGTAGTATAAACGAGTGTATTTTTCTATATTAAAATGATTAAGCATTTAGAGACTGTGTTTTTTGTACAAAATCTCCATAGAAACCGATTAACTTTAGAATTTAGCAGCTATAGCGACTGTAGCGGCAAACCTAGATGACACTACTCTCTGTCATTAGAAGTTGATCACTGTGTGACTGTACTCGAAAGTGAGCCAATTTGACGTATATTGGATTTTTTGATCATAATCAAGTTATTAATGTGTTACATTCTATGTATTTCACAATAGGACTGGGCGATATGGCAATAACATGACATCATGATATTTCAAGACACTTCAAGATGATAGGCAGTGGGCATTTTCTGTGGTTTGACAAGTTGCAATTTACAAAAAAAGCATCAGTAAAGCTACATTTGAAAAATTCTATCAAAAACTAAGGATACAGTGATTTGTATTCCATATTTTAATAATGTGAATAATTTATCTCAATTTCTGTAAATGCCATTATATTGCCCACCCCTCTTTAAACCATCACAGAATTTGTGTTTAGTGTACGATTGAACATACATGTCTGCGTATGTATGTTCGGTGCTAAGTGTCGCTTTGTTCCCAGGCTCACCTGCTGAACATCCCCAGCTGGAACTGGAAGGAGGGTGATGATGCAATCTGCCTGGCTGAGCTGAAGCTGGGCTTCATCGCCCAAAGCTGCCTGGCCCAGGGCCTGTCCACCATGCTGGCCAACCTGTTCTCCATGAGGTCATTCATTAAGGTAACACCATTTCTCCATGAGAGCTTATATTGAAATAGTGCAGACTGTTTGAGAAGCTGCAATAACTAAAAAAAAACATTCCACTTCATATTAATTGTTAACAAGCACTTTCTGACATCAAAACAATTTATTATATAATATACAACTGTGCATTCCGGCCACGCACGCTGATTGGTTGAGCTGATTGGTTTCTAACTGTGCTGTTATTTCGCCATAACATTACAAACACTGTGTCATTCCGCTGAGGCGCTGTTGCTAAGCAATGACTTTGACAGCTGTTGGAGACGCTCAAGCCATTTGAACGTTTTTAGTTCAAATAGATCATCACAATAGATCACATCTGACCGACAGCCGATTTGGTCCGACTCTGAAGACGAGACGACGCTAAATTCCCAAACTGTCGTCACCACTGAGCAGCTTTTCAGTCGGCAGCTGTGACAGAAGAACAGCTGAACAACCTGGAATCAGCCAGAAATGAACCTAACACCATTCACCAAACTAAACGGGCTGTAAGAAGCTTTACAGACCGGCTGGAACAAAACAACATTAATACTGATCTGGACAAACTGACCAAACTGAGCTGAACCTGATATTGGGTCAGTTTTACG
>NC_051223.1:40150115-40322615 GCF_015220715.1 Pygocentrus nattereri
AAACATATTTAAACCTTCTCATAACTTGTTTTTAAGTGGAAAAGTGGAATAAACTAAACAGCATGAAGTTAAAGCAGGCTGCATGGAGTCAACGCAACTAAAAATAACATTTCACGATAATATGGAAGTTATTCATCTGTTTGTGGTTTTCTAAGAAAGAGTTTAGTTGTTTCTCTTCAAAAGATTTAGATGTTGCTGACGCTTTCGACTTGTTGCTTCTTTCCTGCTGCTGTGGAAATGACTCTTATCGCTTGTATCTGTAGTGATGTATTGTAAGTAAACTCTGGTTCTCTCCATGTTGTGAAGCAGATCGTTAATGTCCATGGTCGCTGCATGTGTCAGTGCATTGACTGCATCCTCCTGCATCCTACCCACTTGCTGGCCTTCACCTTGCTGTTAACAGAACTCAGGTGTTCTCACCTGCAGGCTGTAAAATAATAACAATAATAATAATAATAAAATAATACTGTCCCAGTGATTCTTTTAAAAATAATACATTATACTGATACTGATACCTCCTCTTTTTAATTAATCCATCAATCAACCTTTATTTAAACTCTGAGTACTTTGAGGGAGACTCTCATTTACAATGTAGCTGAGCCAATACGGAGACCAGGGATTGAGAAGTTAAATAGAAATACAAATGCTGACAAAACTTATAACCATGGTAGTAAATAAAAAAAACTGAATTAACCATGAACATTATAACAATATGGTAACTTAATAGATAAGATCAAATAAAAACATAGGATAAACGGATAAATAAAAATATAATTAATGAAATAAAGAAAGAAAAGATGTAAAACAGTAACTTGGCAATATTAAAATAAATAAGAACAGAATCATAAAAATTAAACGGTAACTAAAAACATCCCAAAAATAATTTTAAAAGTTACCTAAAATCAAGTAAAACAGTTATAAAACAGAATAAAAGTTTAATTTCTCCCATTCTTGGAGCTTCTCCAAAACACACCACCAGAGGGCACACAAGTTCTTTGGATGGTATCTGAACTCTTTCAACCTGGAAAAAACCCACAGCTGATGAATCAGTGCCACGGTGACGTGCATGTCCTCAGTTCCATATGTGTGATGCGTGAAGCCTGAGTTTGTTAAATGCTACTGTATGAATGAGCTGAGATCCCGCGGCATTGGGCTGCTTGAACACATTTTCCCATGTTCCATGTGTCTGTTTATGTATGAGTAGTAAGGAAAACTCACATAAACAGACAATTTCCAGTAAAGGTGTACCTCAGGGCTCCATACTCAGCCTGTCTAGATTGCCCTGCTTGATTTCATAGAATTTTTCCTGACTATTAGTCCACCATTTATATATTTATTGTAAATAAATCTCAGAAAAAAAACAGAATTGTGTCAATCACCAGAAAAAAGGTCTGAGTCTCTCTGAAGATGTACCTCAGGGCTCAGTACTTGGCCCTTTTGAGATTGTCCTGCTTTGCTGTTTTCAGAGGCCAACAAGGTCCCTCCAGTTAACTTGTTCCTCTCCTCTCCCCTTCCCAACTCCAGCTAGGAAGGCCGGCAGCCACCGAATGCGTCTGGCATGTTGTTTAGATTGCGGACAGGCCGAACGAGGCTGCTTGTGCATGTCTCACCGTGATCATAGTAACATGGAGACTCCACCACCCCGTGCCTTTCCTCTCTCTTCCACCTCGCTTAGTGATAAAACGGCCGCATTACATTCCTGTAAGTCCTTCCGCACCTCCCTCGCCTTCCGCACCTGTGCCCAGTGCTTGTGTGTTAGTGCTTAGCGTGGCTTATTGGTGGTTTACCTGCTTATTGCATCTGCTTTTGTGATATAGTTGATGCTGTCGCTGTAGCTGTGGGGCGCTTCTGCATGTCTTAAAGGCGAACAATCAAATTTACATGATTTTCCGCTTTAGCTAAGATATGTTTGGTGTCAAAATGTTGCTCAATGTCAACAGTCACACATACCTTTTCCATAAATACATCACAAAAATTCTCTCAAACCATGTCCAGGTCTTCATTGAGGTTGTGCAGACAAGTCGTGAGTTTACATGCACTCAATAATCTGACCGTAATCAGATTTCTGCAGTTATCTGATTATTCAAAAGCTCCTGTAAACGGAACACTGATTTCTCAGATCAGAGTGAGGTCTAGAAATCTGATAAAGAGGCTGGATTTGAGCTCAGTAGTCCGATTTCTCAGTGCTGTGAGCTCTTACTCTGATTTCTTTCTGATGTCTCAGTCTGAGCATGTGTGAAAACAGACGGCGGTACCAGAAATAAGCGAACAGCGTCGCCGCAAGACGCAGCAAACAGTTTTGCAGCAACACTGAAACCAAACACATGCTTGACAAAATAGTGTTTAAATATCATTCATGTTCTAGATGGTGTAATTTCAGTGCCTCCATTTTTTTTTTAAAAAGCGGCAGCATGAAGTTTTACGTTACATTTACGTCGCGTCTTTTTCTGTTAGTTTATTGGCTGGTTGTAAAGCAGAAATCTGATTACTGTCTGACTCCTGTAGAGCTGGAGTTTCCCCATTATCTGATTACTGTCTGACTCGTGTAGACCTGGAGTTTCCCCATTATCTGATTACTGTCTGACTCATGTAGACCTGGAGTTTCCCCATTATCTGATTACTGTCTGACTCATGTAGACCTGGAGTTTCCCCATTATCTGATTACTGTCTGACTCCTGTAGACCTGGAGTTTCCCCATTATCTGATTACTGTCTGACTCATGTAGACCTGGAGTTTCCCTATTATCTGATTACTGTCTGACTCATGTAAACCTGGAGTTTCCCCATTATCTGATTACTGTCTGACTCCTGTAGACCTGGAGTTTCCCTATTATCTGATTACTGTCTGACTCATGTAAACCTGGAGTTTCCCCATTATCTGATTATTGTCTGACTCATGTAGACCTGGAGTTTCCCCATTATCTGATTACTGTCTGACTCATGTAGACCTGGAGTTTCCCCATTATCTGATTACTGTCTGACTCCTGTAGCCCTGGATTTTCCCCATTATCTGATTATTGTCTGACTCATGTAGCCCTGGAGTTTCCCCATTATCTGATTACTGTCTGACTCCTGTAGACCTGGAGTTTCCCCATTATCTGATTACTGTCTGACTCATGTAGACCTGGAGTTTCCCCGTTATCTGATTACTGTCTGACTCCTGTAGACCTGGAGTTTCCCCATTATCTGATTACTGTCTGATTCCTGTAGACCTGGAGTTTCCCCATTATCTGATTACTGTCTGACTCCTGTAGACCTGGAGTTTCCCCATTATCTGATTACTGTCTGACTCCTGTAGACCTGGAGTTTCCCCATTATCTGATTACTGTCTGACTCCTGTAGACCTGGAGTTTCCCTGTTATCTGATTACTGTCTGACTCCTGTAGACCTGGAGTTTCCCCATTATCTGATTACTGTCTGACTCACGTAGACCTGGAGTTTCCCCATCATCTGATTACTGTCTGACTCATGTAAACCTGGAGTTTCCCTGTTATCTGATTACTGTCTGACTCATGTCATGGAAGGTCTCACTGATTGACCCTGACTTTGTTTTTGGTCTTAGGAGTTTGGTAACTTTTTACAGTCCAGAGTGATTCTTCAGTTCTACAGAGCAGAGTGCTAGCTAGCGTACTAATAAGGTTCCACCCTTGTGCTCTTCATTTCATGCGTTTCTTTGCATCTCCCTTCGATTAACAGCTGCTGCCTGTGTTCGCACTACATCGTCCGTCACCACAGGTCTCCTTTATGACCGAGCCTTCTTTATTGGGTCTCCTCTGGGCCGTAATCCGACTGCCTCCATCACCTGCTTTATCTGCCCGTATTAGTCACTTGTTCATCAGTTCACTGCAACATGTACCGCCCCTTAACTTCATGTTGTCTTTGCATTTTTCCCAGCTAAAAGTAACTATAACGGATATATCAAATCAAGTAAGTTTTCCTTTTTTCCTCCATTTGTTCTTAACCTGCAGTTGTGCTTTGTTTCCATCATTTTTCCTTCTGCTACAGCTTCCTTCTTGTGGAAGTTTGGCTTATTTGTGTTGTTCATTATTCCCTGCTGTCTCACTACTGTCCCCTTCACTGAAGAAGCTTTCATATCATCACTGTTTGGAACAAAAACCTTGTATCATATTTAGAGGAGGAAAAAAATACTCTGCAATAACGATACCACAAATAAAGTAACACTATTTAAAGGCTACCTGCATAGGGAGCCTTATGACACATGCATAACACCACTGTCCAAAGAAAAACAAGTATCTCCAAAATAGTAACTTTACAGGAGAGAGTTAAAACACTCTTGCCTGTCAATGTAAGCTAATTAAGATCAAGAGACCCTTATTAATCAAACAACAGGGAAATTTGCACCTCCACCCGGAGCGGTGGGCAGCCCAATCCGCAGCGCCCGGGGAGCAGTTGGGGGTTAGGTGTCTTGCTCAAGGACACCTCAGTCATGTGCTGTCGGCTCTGGGGATCGAACCGGCGACCTTCCGGTCACGAGGCTGGTTCCCTGACCTCCAGCCCACGACTGCCCCCCATGACTGTTGTGAAGAGGTTTTATTCAAAGTGATTTTAGAGCGTTTCTATTGGTCCATTCATCAAGAAAATTTCGCACAACGTAAAGGACGGCTGTTGTGTTGAAAAGATGTAGAAAGATTAAAAAAAAGACAAAAGGGATAT
The DNA here is from genome assembly GCF_015220715.1 of Pygocentrus nattereri. NCBI lineage: Eukaryota > Metazoa > Chordata > Actinopteri > Characiformes > Serrasalmidae > Pygocentrus > Pygocentrus nattereri. The sequence continues at coordinate 40,154,789 of NC_051223.1, forward strand.
TTTCTTTTGACAGTGACGATAAGCAATTTAAAAAGCCAATATTTCAGAATTCATGAACTGTTAATGTCCACATTTGCAAGATGACGCCAGATGTTCATGAAGTAAATGACGCTGTTTTGACCTGAGGGCCCTCAAACCAAAGCAACGGGCATTTATTTTGGGTTCTGTTAAAGTTCTATCAGTTCTATTAAATGCGTCACCAAACTAAAGTGAGAAATCTTTAATAAAACCGCTGCCGTCAGAGCAAAACCTCGTATCTCCATTTTTGTCGTTTTTCAGGTTTTTGATGTAATTCGAAAGTATCCGTGGTCCTTTATATCGTATGTAAGTTTCATGATGAATGGACCAACAGAAATGACCCAAAAGGGCTTGGAAAAAATTCTGGTTCCATTGACTTACATTAAAAGTAAAGCATGTTTTTTCCTTCACCTGTAAAGTTGCCGTTTTGGAGATGCGAGGTTTTCTTCCAACAACAGCGACATGTTGTTTTTCCATAGGCCTCTGACTCACATGTTCAGTTATATGGGAACGATGCCTTATAACAGTGTTATGAAACATCACTTTAGTTTAAGGGTCCTTATGCCAGTATAATGTCATCGGCTTTATAAAACCCTCTGTCCTCTGTCATCTTGCACATCACAAAGCATTACACTCTTAAAAATGATGGTTCTTCAAGGGTTCTTTGTAAAGAAATTGGTTCTATGTACAACCATGAACACTCAAAGAACCCTTTCCATGATTAAGGGGTGAAGCCATGTGAGACCCAAGGGGTCTTCAGAATGATGGGGAATGTACTGTAGAGGGTTTTTGTATATGGCACCAAAGCGGTTCTGCTTCTTGCGGTGATATCAAGCTTGTGCCAGGTAGAAGAACCCTTTTTCGGTGGTCCATAGAACCATTTCCAAAAAAGGTGCTGTGAACTTTAATCATGCAAAGTGTTCTTTAAGTGTTCTATATAGAATCATGTTCTTTGCTAAAGAACCCTTGAAGAGCTGTCATTTTTAAGTGCGGACCAAATATTCGACCTTGTTAATGTTCTTCATTTTTATTATTCTTTTTATTTATTATGAAATGTTCGCTCTGTGTACGGGAAGCTTTTAAAATTCTGGGAAAATGAATAAAAATGGGAAAAATAAAGACACAAGGTTTGGTCCAGACATTGATGGTATGAATGTAAGTGAACCTGGCACTGTAAATATGGTCAGTTGGTTTATTATTTAACTCTAACGTTTCCTAATCAAAGGATTACACATTCAGGAGACGGCTTAAGTCACAGTGTTCGGGACGCTGTAGGAGTTTGTAGAATTCATTTCAGCATCATTTATGTGAAGTGTTTCTCTGCATGTCTTGTTTGACAGTTGTTTGGAAGCGGAAATGGTCAGTATTACAACACAGCAGTTTAGGGATGGACGCTCGAAACCTGGTGGGATTAGATGTAAAGCACCTGCGTCAGACTCCAGTCCTCGCAGGCCGGAACACTGCAGACTTCAGCTCACTGCCTCATTAAACACACCCGATTCAGCTCATCAGCAAGATCATGACCTGAATTCAGGTGCTGGATGAGGGTAAACGCTGATCTCCGCAGCACTTTGGCCTGGAAGGTCCCCAGTTTGACGTGCCTGATTTAAAGAAAGCCTCTGTTTACATCAAAGGGCCCATATTATGCAAAACTGAATTTTCCTCATTTTTCGAAGTCAACAAAAAAGTGGATGCAGCGTTTAAACATTGTTAAAGTTTAACGGTTTGAATTTAGTTCTGTTGTGGTGTCATTAAAAAAAAAAAAAACAAGTCATTTACATATATTCACCTACAGCAGTTTAGCTCCGCCCACTCACACTGAAGTTATAAGGAGTGTTTCAGCCTGGACTGCTTTCTGAATGAGGCACAATACAGGGCAGCCAATCAGAACAGAGATCATGTACATGCATCAGTCTTAAAGGCACAGCAACAGAAACAGCCTCTTTAATTCTAAGGGTTAAAGAATGGACAAAGTTTCAGTTCAGTCCACCTGGTAGCACTTTAGTAGTACAAGTGAAATTGTTGGCCACTTTATCAGAAACCCCTCTCCTGTTGCTCCTCCTTGTGTACCGATGGAGAAAGAATCTTAGTTGTTAACTCGCAGTTTGCATTGGCCATGCTCTAGTCCCTCTGGGGTCAGTGAGCTGCTCTTGTCTGGATATTTTTTGGATGGATGCTCCACTATCAATCAGTGACAGTGACAAACTCCCAAGGAACACTACTGTGTCTGACACAGTGTCATACACACATAACCATGTCTGTGTCACTGCTGAGCTGAGAATGTACCACCACCAAATAATATCTGGACAACCTGTGACCAGAATCTACCTGCTGATGAATGGGGTGGAGTGGCTGATTAAACTGTGCAGCAACAGATGGACTACAGTCTGTAACTGAGCACCTACATAGTGGAGCTATAAGGGAGATGTTTCTAATAAAGTGGCCAGTTAGGGGCAATAGAAGGGAAGTGTTTCTAATAAAATGGCCAGTTAGGGGCAATAGAAGGGAGGTGTTTCTGATAAAGTGGCCAGTTAGGGGCAATAGAAGGGAGGTGTTTCTAATAAAGTGGCCAGTTAGGGGCAATAGAAGGGAGGTGTTTCTGATAAAGTGGCCAGTTAGGGGCAATAGAAGGGAGGTGTTTCTAATAAAGTGGCCAGTTAGGGGCAATAGAAGGGAGGTGTTTCTGATAAAGTGGCCAGTTAGGGGCAATAGAAGGGAGGTGTTTCTAATAAAGTGGCCAGTTAGGGGCAATAGAAGGGAGGTGTTTCTAATAAAGTGGCCAGTTAGGAGTAATAGAAGGGAGGTGTTTCTAATAAAGTGGCCAGTTAGGGGTAATAGAAGGGTGGTGTTTCTAATAAAGTGGCCAGTTAGGGGCAATAGAAGGGAGGTGTTTCTGATAAAGTGGCCAGTTAGGGGCAATAGAAGGGAGGTGTTTCTAATAAAGTGGCCAGTTAGGGGCAATAGAAGGGAGGTGTTTCTAATAAAGTGGCCAGTTAGGGGCAATAGAAGGGAGGTGTTTCTAATAAAGTGGCCAGTTAGGGGCAATAGAAGGGAGGTGTTTCTGATAAAGTGGCCAGTTAGGGGCAATAGAAGGGAGGTGTTTCTAATAAAGTGGCCAGTTAGGGGCAATAGAAGGGAGGTGTTTCTAATAAAGTGGCCAGTTAGGGGCAATAGAAGGGAGGTGTTTCTAATAAAGTGGCCAGTTAGGGGCAATAGAAGGGAGGTGTTTCTAATAAAGTGGCCAGTTAGGGGCAATAGAAGGGAGGTGTTTCTAATAAAGTGGCCAGTTAGGGGCAATAGAAGGGAGGTGTTTCTAATAAAGTGGCCAGTTAGGGGCAATAGAAGGGAGGTGTTTCTAATAAAGTGGCCAGTTAGGGGCAATAGAAGGGAGGTGTTTCTGATAAAGTGGCCAGTTAGGGGCAATAGAAGGGAGGTGTTTCTAATAAAGTGGCCAGTTAGGGGCAATAGAAGGGAGGTGTTTCTAATAAAGTGGCCAGTTAGGGGCAATAGAAGGGAGGTGTTTCTAATAAAGTGGCCAGTTAGGGGCAATAGAAGGGAGGTGTTTCTAATAAAGTGGCCAGTTAGGGGCAATAGAAGGGAGGTGTTTCTAATAAAGTGGCCGGTTAGGGGCAATAGAAGGGAGGTGTTTCTAATAAAGTGGCCAATTAGGGGCAATAGAAGGGAGGTGTTTCTGATAAAGTGGCCAGTTAGGGGCAATAGAAGGGAGCAATAGAAGGGAGGTGTTTCTAATAAAGTGGCCAGTTAGGGGCAATAGAAGGGAGGTGTTTCTAATAAAGTGGCCAGTTAGGGGCAATAGAAGGGAGGTGTTTCTAATAAAGTGGCCGGTTAGGGGCAATAGAAGGGAGGTGTTTCTAATAAAGTGGCCAATTAGGGGCAATAGAAGGGAGGTGTTTCTGATAAAGTGGCCAGTTAGGGGCAATAGAAGGGAGGTGTTTCTAATAAAGTGGCCAGTTAGGGGCAATAGAAGGGAGGTGTTTCTGATAAAGTGGCCAGTTAGGGGCAATAGAAGGGAGGTGTTTCTAATAAAGTGGCCAGTTAGGGGCAATAGAAGGGAGGTGTTTCTGATAAAGTCGCCAGTTAGGGGCAATAGAAGGGAGGTGTTTCTGATAAAGTGGCCAGTTAGGGGCAATAGAAGGGAGGTGTTTCTGATAAAGTGGCCAGTTAGGGGCAATAGAAGGGAGGTGTTTCTGATAAAGTGGCCAGTTAGGGGCAATAGAAGGGAGGTGTTTCTGATAAAGTGGCCAGTTAGGGGTAATAGAAGGGAGGTGTTTCTAATAAAGTGAATAGTTTATTCTCAAAATTGTTAAGAAAACAGAAGTTTTCTGATCCTGATCCTGAATGCTGGTTCCGTTCTCTGGCAGTGAAGGATGAGATGAATCTGACCTGCCAGCTCCAGTCACAGGGCTGTACATCCACCCTGTGCAGAGCTCACACAGTTAGGGCGCCCCCTGCTGGCCTGGAGCTGTACTTGTCTGTGCAGTTGGTGAACAAACGTAAGGGCTGCCTGAGACTGAGTCCAGAATCTGAAGCATTAAGAGTTCCTTTCGCTGGAACTGAGGGGAATGTAGTGTGACTGTATAGGGGATATCAGTACTGGTGGCTGATTTGAGTGTTTGGGTGTTCGGTGGTGTTAGTGCATGGACCGGTGTGGTTGACCCCAGTTTGATCAACGTTTAATGGACTACTGGTCAGGATCTATCAGGTGTAACACATTTATTCATTCCATGTATGTATCCTCTTTTTTTACTTTGTCTCCCTCATCTGTCTTCTGTGTCTGCCCTGTCCCTCCCTCCAGCTGGTGTCTCTCAGGTCTGCTGCTGTGTGTGAATGTTTTTTGCCGTGTTGTAATGAGTTTGATTATAATTAATCAGTTTCTCTAGTTTTTGCCCAGATTAACACGAGTGTTGTTGCAGTTGAGGAAGTGCACCAGTCCACTCTGTCCCCGAAGAAAAAACAACGCAACGGAGGAATGAGGACTTCACCCAACTGCTCCCCAAAAACACTGAGGTAAGAACACTGTGTGTGTGTGTGTGTGTGTGTGTGTGTGTGTGTGTATTCATCTCCCTGTGGGGACCCAAACGCCCTAGTTTGATGAAAAGATGAGCATGAGGAAAGGTAGTTTTTCCCCTAAAAAATGCAGGTTGTATTAGAAATAGTAAAAGAGAAGACCCAAGAGGTGCAGTTGTTGGCTCTATTGTCGTATTTGATCCCTGGTGCTGCCCCAGCCCTCTGTAATTGAGTCCAAGAGAGCATAATTATCCTCTGATGTTCTCTGGGTGGGCAGGATGGTCCTCCCTCTCCCTCAATCGCTCCATTTTGCCATTTTGGGAAACTGTTAGTTGACATAATAAAATTAGTGTTGAGCACCACTGATGTTGCGTTAGCAGAAGTTTGAAAGATGCAGTGAATCTCAGAGGAAGGTCATAGATCGAGGGAGAACTAGCTAGCATATGAAATAGGCCGCAACTAAAATTGGGTAAAAATCCTGCAAAATTATGTTTTCTATGACGATCAGGACAAAACACTACCAGCCGATACTCAAAACGTCCATCAAAGCATTAACTTCTGCTTCTTTTCTACATTATTTTTATGCATCACATCATTCAGCAACACGATGATGCAATATGTAAGCTTGAAATCTCAGGGTTCAACCCCCCCAACCATCTTATGATCCGTTATCATTTGCAACATGAGCATCGAATGAGCAAACGCTAACAAATCTGTGTGTCCTCTCCTTCAAAGCCCCGCCACCTCCGCAGAGACACCATAATCCACAACATGTGGTCTGGTAACACGGCAAGAGTCAGAGATCAGTTTAGAGATCTACGAGTCTGGAGGAGACAAACTCCTGCATTCTGGACTCTGTTACTCTGAGTCAGTTATTCATACAGTTATTCCGATGATAAGAAAAAAAATAGAGAGTGTTTAAATTCAAATGCGTCCGTGATCATAACTGTAGACCAAGGGTTGCAACCCAAATGTTAAGAGTTAATTAAGATTAAGTGACCCTTATTAGTCCCGCATCGGGGAAATTTCACCTCCGCATTTAACCCACCCATGAAGTGAAACGCCACATACACTCTAGTGAGCGCACACACACACTAGGGGGCAGTGAGCACACTTGCCCAGAGCGGTGGGCAGCCCAATCCGCAGCGCCCAGGGAGCAGTTGGGGGTTAGGTGTCTTGCTCAAGGACACCTCAGTCATGTACTGTCAGCTCTGGGGATCAAACCGGCGACCTTCCGGTCACGAGGCTGGTTCCCTGACCTCCAGCCCACGACTGCCCAGAAGAACAGCCGTTTTGTCGTTTCAACACAAATCAAACCACCTTGGGAGCCACGATGTTTTATGTCCCTTTTACCATCTTGGCTGTAAATATGTCTCAGTATATGCTGGTTTACTACTACAGGCTAAAAATATAAGAGAAACAAAAACACAGACTCAAATTTAGCCGCTATTCTCACATCTCCGGCAGGAAACCTTCTTAAAAGTAGAGAAGCTTCTTGTCTCTCGTCTCTCGACATTCAATTTTTGTTAGGCTGAATTCGGTTCTTTGGGCGGCACGGTGGTGTGGTGGGTAGTGCTGTCGCCTCACAGCAAGGAGGGTCTGGGTTTCATTCCCCGGCCGGGTGACCGGGGTCCTCTCTGTGTGGAGTCTGCATGTTCTCCCCGTGTCTGCGTGGGTTTCCTCGGGGTTCTCCGGTTTCCTCCCACAGTCCAAAGACATGCAGTCAGGCTGACTGGACATGATAAATGTCCCCTAGGTGCGAGTGACTGTCTGTGTCTGTCTGTCTGCCCTGCGATGGACTGGCGACCTGTCCAGGGTGTATCCTGCCTTCCGCCCGATGACCGCTGGGATAGGCTCCAGCACCCCACCGCAACCCTGATGGAGAAGCGGCTTAAAAAATGGATGGATGGATGAAGTCGCTTCTCATTCTCCAGCTTCTTGTTTGAATGTTCCCATTCCACCTTAAATGGATATAACTAGTGCACCTTTTAAGGTGGAACAGCCGTCTGCGCTGATCTTCAGGGTTAAAGGGTGAATCAGCAGTTCTACATTAACTCCAGCGTTTAAGACCATTTACTGTTAAACTGTGTTGAAGGATCAGCAGAGCTTTATTTTACTGTAGAGGAGGATTATTTTATTATTACCTACTGATCTGATTCAGCTGTGGAGACACAGCCGGGCAGTAAAGGAGCTGCATGTTGCCGACCGCTGCTGTAGCCCCAAGTATATTTGAACAGCTCTCCTTTTACTTTGGGCATGTTGTTTCAAAATGGGGTGACAGTTAATAGGCTAAAGTACTTATATCAGATCGGGGGGCATAAAATTGGATTGGCACATCTCCAGTGTGTGTATGTATGAGAGAGAACTGATGTAGCAGAAAGCTGCTCTAAAGGCCTAATGATGGAGTGATAGGAGTAAAGCAGGATGAAAGTGAGATCCATGCCCTGTTATGATGAATAAGACAGATGACGTAAAGAGGACGAGATGGGAATGCTCAGATCTTCAGAGTCAACAGCTTCAGTGATGCTGGCTTGTAAGCAGATACCTATAAAAGCAACTTTGATGTAATTAAAGAGGCACTACGTGTTTCTGGAGAATGGTTGATGATATTTGAACTCAACAGCAAAACAAATATGTCCATCCCTTCAGTGCTCCTTCAGAAGCTCCACCCCTAGATTCAAGGGCGCTTTAGAGATCTTTGTGGCCGTGAAGTCTTTCACAAACGTTGCACACTCAAATACCATGGTATAATATTAGAGCGAACTGTTGGCTGAAGTTGCTGCTGTGAAGTTAACCAGTGGCCATCACAAAGATTAGCAAACGGGACAAAACAGTACTGACCTACTCTCAGTTAATTTTGCCCACCTGTATACAGGTGCAGCCTCCTCATCCATTTTCAGGCATTTAAATATCCACCTCCTCGTTTCTCCGCTCATTGTCCACCTTATCAGCTCTACTTACTGTATAGCTGGACTCTGTAGTTCTACAGTTACAGACTGTAGTCCATCTGTTTCTCTGATACTCTGTTACCCTGTTCTTCAGTGGTCAGGACCCCCATGGACCCTCACAGAGCAGGTACTATTTGGGTGGTGGGTCATTCTCAGCACCGCAGTAACACTGATGTGGTGGTGGTGTGTTAGTGGGTGTTGTGCTGGTCTGAGTGGCTCAGACACAGCAGTGTCCACTCACTGTCCACTCTATTAGACACTCCTACTTTGTCGGTCCACCTTGTAGATGTAAAGTCAGAGACGACAGCTCATCTGCTGCTGCACAGTTTGTGTTGGTCATCCTCTAGTCCTTCATCAGTGGTCACAGGACGCTGCCCACAGGACGCTGCCCACAGGACGCTGTTGGCTGGATATTTTTGGTTGGTGGACTATTCTCAGTCCAGCAGCGACACTGAGGTGTTTAAAAATTCCAGCAGCACTGCTGTGTCTGATCCACTCAGACCAGCACAACACACACTAACACACCACCACCACGTCAGTGTTACTGCGGAGCTGAGAATGACCCACCACCCAAACAGTACCTGCTCTGTGGGGGTCCATGGGGGTCCTGACCACTGAAGAACAGGGTAACAGAGTATCAGAGAAACAGATGGACTACAGTCTGTAACTGTAGAACTACAGAGTGCAGCTGTACAGTAAGTGGAGCTGATAAGATGGACACTGAGTGTAGAAATGAGGAGGCGGTCAGAACGTTCTGGCTGATTGGCATGTACAACAAATGTAATTTGAAACTCTACATTAGATGTTTAGACTTTAAGCTATGTCCTACAGTTCCACTCTTTACCGTTTCTTTAACTTCATGTAAAGCTTGACCGAGCCGGGAACGTTTTTTTTTTTTTTTTTTGCAGGCACGACCCCCTCTTGATCCCCAGCCATGATCAGATGGAAACGATGGATGAGAATGTGAAGAAATATGACTCTACAGGAATGTTCCACTGGTGTCCCTCTAAAGACATCGAGAAGGTCATACTGGTGAGTTCCAACCAGAGAGAGAAGGTCATACTGGTACTGTAGGTCAACCTTTAGAAATCTGGAGTTATTACTTTTCACAGTCATGAACGTATCATGATATAGCTGCGTAATGGAGAAACCCTCACCCTCTGGGTTTCTGCTCGATCGGCACTGCAGCGATACGTTCAGGTATCTCAGTCTTTAATATTGCAGTTGTATTTGCTTTAGTAAATTAGTGTGTTCAGTAGCTGATGATGTGCTCAGCCTAGTCTTGTTGAAGAAAATAAGTTTAAAGGTTAAAAGGTTACAATTATCAGATATTTACATTTTTGAATATTCTGTTTAAGCATCATCTTAAATATTCAAATATCGTATAAGGTTAAGATCTAAATGAATTTTAACGATTTAGAGCTCAAAAACGGAAATTGACAACATACTTTATTCATTTCTGTTGGGAAGTATTAATAATGGTTATGCACAGTTAGAATATTTGTAATTTGAGCTTATCACATTTTATCAAATATACAATGACTGGCTACTTCATTAAGTACACCTACTTTATTTATACACTCGTGGTGCTTTTATCAGCTCCACTGACCATATAGTTTCACTCTGTAGTTCTACAGTTACAGACTGTAGTCCATCTGTTTCTCTGATACTCTGTTACCCTGTTCTTCAGTGGTCAGGACCCCCATGGACCCTCACAGAGCAGGTACTATTTGGGTGGTGGGTCATTCTCAGCACTGCAGTAACACTGACTTGGTGGTGGTGTGTTAGTGTGTTGTGCTGGTCTGAGTGGATCAGACACAGCAGTGCTGCTGGAGTTTTTAAACCCTGTGTCCACTCACTGTCCACTCTATTAGACACTCCTACCTTGTCGGTCCACCTTGTTGATGTAAAGTCAGAGACGACAGCTCATCTGCTGCTGCACAGTTTGTGTTGGTCATCCTCTAGTCCTTCATCAGTGGTCACAGGACGCTGCCCACAGGACGCTGCCCACAGGACACTGCCCACAGGACGCTGTAGGCTGAATGTTTTTGTTTGGTGGACGATTCACAGTCCAGCAGCACTGCTGTGTCTGATCCACTTGTACCAGCGCAACACACACTAAAACGCCACCACCACGTCAGTGTTCCTGCAGTTCTGAGAATGACCCACCAGCCAAATAGCACCTGCTCTGTGAGGGTCCATGGGGGTCCTGACCACTGAAGAACAGGGTAACAGAGTATCAGAGAAACAGATGGACTACAGTCTGTAACTGTAGAACTACAGAGTGCAGCTATACAGTAAGTGGAGCTGATAAAGTGGACAGTGAGCGCAAAAATGAGGAGGTGGACTTGATGAAGTGGCTGTATGTTCTTGTATGTTCCTGACTCTAATTGAAATTTCACGAACTGAGGTGCTTTGTTTGTTTGTTTGTTTGTTTATTTATTTATTTATTTTGCTCAGACTCGTAGTGAAGCAGCGATGACCGTGCTGAGTGGTCATGTGGTGGTGTGTATATTCGGGGACGTGAAGTCGGCTGTTGTTGGTCTGAGGAACCTGGTGATGCCGCTGAGGGCCAGCAACTTCCACTACCACGAGCTGAAGCCCATCGTGTTTGTGGGCTCTTTGGAGTATCTGAAGCGGGAGTGGGAGACCCTCCACAACTTCCCCAAAGTCTCCATACTGCCCGTGAGTCTGCACGTGACGAGCTGCACTGTTTGAGCGTCTGTGATCAGATTTAGGGCTTTACAAAGAAGCGAATGTAAAACTGTTCCCGTTGTGAGCAGCACCATTTCAACGCTCTCCTTAAGACTGAAAAATGTAGGCCTAGACGTGTCTGCCAGGATAGTGGCTGCGTTCAAAGCTGCTGTAAAGTCCACGAAATGTGAACAACCACCGCCTCACAGCTGAGCTCCGTGTCCCTGCGGCATGACGAGGAACCCTTGTGCTGTTAATGGAATAATTATGGAATAATAATGGAATCTTTGATTCTAGTGCAGCTAGGCTCCAGCACCCCACTGTGACCCAGAAGGATAAGTGGTTTAGATGGTGTGTGTGTGTCTAATGTTGCTCGCATGGACCACCAAGAGTACTGACATAGTAAGAACCCATTTTTTGTTCAAATTGAGGGGCTCCTATTTTCCATCATTAATATCACAGGCTTGAATTAAAGTACTTCTGATATGATTCACTGCCATATAAAACACTAAAGAATGTCATTTGAATGACTTACACACTTCAAACAGTGCGTCATACATGGAATATTGATGTGTCTGGATCCCAAATGACTTTTCTAAGCTATATTATTCTGTGTTGGGCTGCAGGATCCAGTATTTACATTCCTATGTAGTGCACTATGTAGGGAGCAGGGAGCCGTTTGCGATTCAGCCCCAGTGTGAGAGGAGGGCGCCGCTGGATTGGTGCTTAATAAGACTCGCGGTGGTAATTTGGTGACCAAAAAGTGCTTATAAAGCGAAAGTTGGTTGCTTGGCAACAATACCGTACTCTAAAGGAACTGCATTTCTTGGCAGAATACTTATGTCGATAGTTATTAATATTAACTAATATTCATTATTTTCTGAAAAGTTGTGTATTCTATCCCAGTTAATGTTAGCAGCTTTTTTATATCATAGCGCCATCTTATGGTTTTCCCTTAAAGAAACCTGATTAGGCTTTATTATGTAAAGTCATTGAAAACTGATAACGACTGCATACAAGCAGTGACTGTAGATCAGCCAGTGATGTAATAAAGCACTAAGCCACATCAGGCCATGCGTTACAGGGAGAAACCCCTTCCCCGTGATAGAGTCATAGTAACGCATGCGTTTACATGCGCTAACTGCGGAAAATCTGATTTTGTCAGTAATCTGATTAATGCGCTTACATGGACTTGAGTAATCAGATCACGGGGAAACTCCAGGTCTACATGAGTCAGACAGTAATCAGATAATGGGGAAACTCCAGGTCTACATGAGTCAGACAGTAATCAGATAACGGGGAAACTCCAGGTCTACGTGAGTCAGACAGTAGTCAGATAATGGGGAAACTCCAGGTCTACATGAGTCAGACAGTAATCAGATAATGGGGAAACTCCAGGTCTACAGGAGTCAGACAGTAATCAGATAATGAGGAAACTCCAGGTCTACAGGAGTCAGACAGTAATCAGATAACGGGGAAACTCCAGGTCTACAGGAGTCAGACAGTAATCAGATAACGGGGAAACTCCAGGTCTACATGAGTCAGACAGTAATCAGATAATGGGGAAACTCCAGGTCTACAGGAGTCAGACAGTAATCAGATAATGGGGAAACTCCAGGTCTACATGAGTCAGACGGTAAACAGATAATGGGGAAACTCCGGGTCTACAGGAGTCAGACAGTAATCAGATAATAGGGAAACTCCAGGTCTACATGAGTCAGACAGTAATCAGATAATGGGGAAACTCCAGGTCTACAGGAGTCAGACAGCAATCAGATAATGGGGAAACTCCAGGTCTACATGAGTCTGACAGTAATCAGATAATGGGGAAACTCCAGGTCTACAGGAGTCAGACAGCAATCAGATAATGGGGAAACTCCAGGTCTACATGAGTCAGACAGCAATCAGATAATGGGGAAACTCCAGGTCTACATGAGTCAGACAGTAATCAGATAATGGGGAAACTCCAGGTCTACATGAGTCAGACAGTAATGAGATAATGGGGAAACTCCAGGTCTACATGAGTCAGACAGTAATCAGATAATGGGGAAACTCCAGCTCTACATGAGTCAGACAGTAATCAGATAATGGGGAAACTCCAGCTCTACATGAGTCAGACAGTAATCAGATAATGGGGAAACTCCAGGTCTACAGGAGTCAGACAGTAATCAGATAATGGGGAAACTCCAGGTCTACAGGAGTCAGACAGTAATCAGATAATGGGGGAAACTCCAGGTCTACAGGAGTCAGACAGTAATCAGATAATAGGGAAACTCCAGGTCTACAGGAGTCAGACAGTAATCAGATAATGGAGAAACTCCAGGTCTACAGGAGTCAGACAGTAATCAGATAATGGGGAAACTCCAGGTCTACAGGAGTCAGACAGTAATCAGATAATGGGGAAACTCCAGGTCTACAGGAGTCAGACAGTAATCAGATAATGGGGAAACTCCAGGTCTACAGGAGTCAGACAGTAATCAGATAATGGGGAAACTCCAGGTCTACAGGAGTCAGACAGTAATCAGATAATGGGGAAACTCCAGGTCTACAGGAGTCAGACAGTAATCAGATAACGGGGAAACTCCAGGTCTACAGGAGTCAGACAGTAATCAGATAATGGGGAAACACCAGGTCTACAGGAGTCAGACAGTAATCAGATAATGGGGAAACTCCAGGTCTACATGAGTCAGACAGTAATCAGATAATGGGGAAACTCCAGGTCTACATGAGTCAGACAGTAATCAGATAATGGAGCGGATTTCTGCTTTACAACCCGCCGATAAACTCACAGAATCAGACGTGTCATAAACGTAATATAAAAGTCAAACTTCAAACCACTTTTTTTTTTTTTTAATTGAGCAACTTTACCTGAAAAAATTAACATACATCATCGAGGAGATGAAAAATATTAAAGTCCTTCATTTAGTCAAGCATAGGGTGAGAAGTCCGGTCATCCGGGAGGGACTCGGAGTAGAGCCGCTGCTTCTCCACGTCGAGAGGAGCCAGCTGAGGTGGTTCGGGCATCTGGTTAGGATGCCTCCTGGACGCCTCCCTCGGGAGGTGTCACAGGCAAGTCCACCCGGGAGGAGACCCCGGGGAAGACCCAGGACACGCTGGCGTGACTATATCGCCCAGCTGGCCTGGGAGTGCCTCGGAATCACCCCCGGAGAGCTGGTGGAAGTGGCTGGGGAAAGGGAGGTCTGGGCCTCATTGCTTAGGATGCTGTCCCCACGACCCCTGAACCCCAGAGAAGCAGAAGATGATGGATGGATGGATGGATTTAGTCAAGCATGTGTTTGGCTTCATTGTTGCTGCAAAAGTGTTTGCTGTGTCTTGCGGTGATGCTGCTCGCTTATTTCCGGTACCGCCGTCTGTTTTCACACATGCTTAGACTGAGAAATCTCAGAGCTCACAGCACTGAGGAATCGGACTACTGAGCTAAAAATCCAGCTCTACAATCCAATCTCAAGATTAGGACCACTCAGTTTACACCGAGAGGAGAGAAATATGGTGAAATGTATCGTCATTTATAGATTATTCAAAGAGTAAACGTTTTAACTGTTTACTGTTCGCCTGCAAGAACAAAATTAACCTGATTAGAATGAGAACACGGATGCAGGGTCCCTGGGTCTTTAATACTCAGTAACTGAGGTATTAAAGCCCCTTGCCCCCCCCATCAGTGTTTGACTGATGTTTGTATTTTTGTTTATTTGTTTGTTTGCATGTTTATGAAGGGCAGTCCTCTGAGCAGAGCAGATCTGAGGGCCGTCAACATCAACCTGTGTGACATGTGTGTGATCCTGTCGGCCAATCAGAACAACATAGACGATGCGTCTCTGCAGGATAAAGAGTGCATACTGGCCTCCCTCAACATCAAATCCATGCAGTTTGACGACAGCATAGGCCTCCTTCAGGCCAACTCACAGGGTACGGAGTTCGGAATTCGCTGTTGAAAACTTTGGAATCAGTGTTTTCAGTAATTTAATATTGGTTTGGTTGCAGGTGCTTTACTGTGGAAAGGCTGCTCTACATTTACTTCATTTCCAAGTCCACATTATTCATTTTTCCGTGTCAGGAAAAAAGCAGAAAACACACATTTAAGATAAAATCACACAGAAGCCTCAACAACTAAACATAATCTCCTCTCAGCTGGTCAGTCAGTGAGTCCCTCTTCACCTTCATTCCAGCTTCCGTTCTTTTCAGGAGCCTCACTTTCAGCTCCTCAGAGAACCTGCAGACACGCCTCCAAAGCTCAGTCTGAGAAGCTGGTAGATGATCAAACCCATTCAGTGGTGCTGAGCTCTGGACTCTGGGGTGGTCAGTCCATCGTCCAGCTTCTTTGTTTGATGTGTCCGTCTCCTTTTCTCAGTGAGGTTCTTCTTGATCAGCTACACGTCCTTTCAGACCCACAGCGCTGAGTGGTCTTCTCACAGTGGAAGGATGGACAGAAACACCTGTGGATGTTTTCAGATCTGAAGCAGCTTGATCTTCTCCTCTCTCTCAGAGATCAAAGCTTTCAGTGCTGTTTATCTGATGGGGGCAGTTTTGGGGTCGACCAGCTCTTCCAGGTGGTTGTTAGGAGGCACATTTTCTCTGGAGCTTTTAATCAGTTTACATTGAATGTTACCTCTAATTATTACCTGTAACTTGTACTTAATGGCTGTTTTGATTCAAAATAAAATAAATGAATTGGATCTTTATGATTAGGCAAGGAGGAAGTTCTTAAAAAAGATGTGGGTAATTCTCAAAATACATCGTTTCTGTCTACCTGATTGTGCTAATGTGTAGACATATCTGTGTCCTTTTATACGCAGGCTTTACTCCTCCTGGAATGGATCGATCGTCTCCTGAGAACAGTCCTGTTCACGGCCTGGTCCGGCAGACCTCCGTCACGACAGGAGCAAACATCCCTATCATCACAGAGCTCGGTACACACACACACACACACACACACATGCTAAATGTATTAAAATGCTGCTGTGCTTCACCTAACCCAGCCCTAACCTTAATCTCAGCAACCAAAAGATCAGCTTTGGCTTCTTTTACTTCATATAAAGCAGTTTTTTTTTTCATGGAGAACTAATGTCCCACCAAGGTTGTCTTGTAGTTGGTTTTGTATGCAAACATAAACCGATCAGGCGTAACGTTCTGACCACCTCCTCGTTTTACGCTCACTGTCCACTTTATCAGCTCCACTTACTGTATAGCTGCACTTTGTAGTTCTACAGTTACAGACTGTAGTCCATCTGTTTCTCTGATACTCTGTTACCCTGTTCTTCAGTGGTCAGGACCCCCATGGACCCTCACAGAGCAGGTACTCACTGTCCACTCTATTAGACACTCCTACCTCGTCGGTCCACCTTGTAGATGTAAAGTCAGAGATGACAGCTCATCTGCTGCTGCACAGTTTGTGTTGGTCATCCTCTAGTGCTTCATCAGTGGTCACAGGACGCTGCCCACAGGACGCTGCCCACAGGACGCTGCCCACAGGACGCTGCCCACAGGACGCTGTTGGCTGGATATTTTTGGTTGGTGGACTGTTCTCAGTCCAGCAGCGACACTGAGGTGTTTAAAAACTCCAGCAGCACTGCTGTGTCTGATCCACTCAGACCAGCACAACACACACTAACACACCATCACCACGTCAGTGTTACTGCAGTGCTGAGAATGACCCACCACCCAAATAGTACCTGCTCTGTGAGGGTGCATGGGGGTCCTGACCACTGAAGAACAGGGTAACAGAGTATCAGAGAAACAGATGGACTACAGTCTGTAACTGTAGAACTACAGAGAGCAGCTATACAGTCAGTGGAGCTGATAAAGTGGACAGTGAGCGTAGAAACGAGGAGGTGGTCAGAACGTTCTGCCTGATCAGTGTATGTCTGCACACACGTGCACATCAGTCGGGGGCGTGGTTTGTTCCCAATGTATCACTTTCACTACCCTACTTCACTTTAGCTACGACAGGAAAAAAGACATTTTAAACACAGCACATAATTGATGACCTCATGTTTAAATGCCTAGTTACTGTAACCACTGTGAGTAAAGGCCTATTAAGCACACCTTGTACAGCGCTATGAGTAGATGTCTGGGGCGAATGGTTGAAGACTGTGATTCTATAGTCTTTTTATTTTTTTTTTTTACAGTATTGAACTTTGTTTTTATTTTCTTTACCATAGTCATCATTGCTGCTTGCTTAGCCTGCTATAGCTATACGATAACCCCCCGAACCTGCTCCTGGAAATCTACCCGGCTGCGTATTTCAGCTTCAGCCTAAATCTTACGCACGTGATCCAATTCATTAAATAAGCTGATGGTCTGGATCAGATGTGTTTAATCAGGGTTGGTGGTGAACTCCTCAAGAAGGTAGATGTCCAGGAGCAGGGTTAGTGACCACTTCTATAGCCGACATTAGGAACTAGAACAACTCAGCTACAGAAAGAGTTGAGCAGGGTAGTGCTGATTTTTTAAATAACATTTTTCTGCAAATGTTAATGCACTTAAATTTTGTTTGATTAACTTAAGAACTTAAAAAAAAAAAATACAATAGTAATTTTGGAATGTGCCAAAAGTTGGACACCCAATTGTAAACTCTCAACTTACTTTTTAGGAATGGTTAGACAGGTATTGTCATTAAGAATTCCCAGGTGTGGAATGTAGTGAATTCTGACTCTTCAAACTTTGTGGTAACACTCAACAACCATGAGCTCCTCCATGCAGCTTGTTTAAGATCTGAAAAAGCTAATGGATGCTGACAAATGGGAATGCTATAAAAAGATTTCCGAGCCCTTCCTGCTCACAGTTTCTGCTGTCCGAAATGCCGCTAAGGAATGGCAGTAAAGGGTGATTGTGGAAGTCAAGGCAAGATCTGGAAAACCCATTAAACTCTGAGAGAACTGCCCAAATGCTGGCCAGAAAGGCAAAGTAAAACCCCTATATGACTGCGAGAGACCTGCAGGAAGGTTTAGCGGACACAAGAGTAGTGCTGCACAATTCTACTCTGCAGCATTGCTTCCATGGTGTCTATGGAAGTGTCATCAGAAGGAAAACTTACCTGTGACCTTATGACAGAAGTTAACATCGGAATTACGCAAAACCACATTAGACAGAGACATTTTGGGAACAAGTGATGATGAAGTGATCTGATGAATCGAATGAAATCAAATGAGAAAGCAAGTTTTTAAACACCTCAGTGTCGCTGCTGGACTGAGAATAGTCCATCAACCAAAAATATCCAGCCAACAGCGTCCTGTGGGCAGCGTCCTGTGGGCAGCATCCTGTGAACACTGATGAAGGACCAGAGGACGACCAACACAATCTGTGCAGCAGCAGATGAGCTGCCGTCTCTGACTTTACATCTACAAGGTGGACCAACAAAGTAGGAGTGTCTAATAGAGTGGACAGTGAGTGGACACAGTGTTTAAAAACTCCAGCAGCACTGCTGTGTCTGATCCACTCAGACCAGCACAGCACACACCAACACACCACCACCACGTCAGTGTTGCTGCAGTGCTGAGAATGACCCACCACCCAAATAGTACCTGCTCTGTGAGGGTCCATGGGGGTCCTGACCACTGAAGAACAGGGTAACAGAGTATCAGAGAAACAGATGGACTACAGTCTGTAACTGTAGAACTACAGAGTGCAGCTATACAGTAAGTGGAGCTGATAAAGTGGACAGTGAGCGTAGAAACGAGGAGGTGGTCAGAACGTTCTGCCTGATCGGTGTACATTAAAACACATACTTACTGGGGTGTCTCCTTGCCCTTTAGCAGAGCTGCAGTGTGTGTGTGTGTGTGTGTGTGTGTGTGTGTGTGTGTGTGTGGGTGGGTAAGAACTAAGGTTGGTGCGTGTTTCTTGTCGTTAGCTAAATCAGACAGGCTGCTGAACGCAGTGTGTGTGAGGCAAGACAAGAGCAGCGGGACGAACATCCCTATGATCACTGAGCTGGGTAAGACAGCCTTCAAGTCAATAAGCCACCACTCTCACAAACTATTGCTCTCTCTCAGACTCTTGCACATCAGGATTTTATCTCCACTTCTTTATGAATTCTTGCTTCTTTTCCCTGTTGAACCTCCGTATGTTAATGTTTGGCACAGGGGTGGCCCTAGCAATATTTTATAGCAGGCACTTTAAAGTAGCTGAACTATCTAGAACAGATGCTAATGTACAAATCATATTCATGTGAACCAGATAAAAAAAAAAAACACACAAACAAAAAAAATCTGTTCGAACCTGTAAAACAGTTTTCCCAGTACTGCTCAAGACTAATCAGTTTAGTTAATTCTGAACAATTTCCAGGCAAAACCAACAATGTATAAGCTGGCTTACAAGTCTCATTCTAGGGATGAGACTTTAGGGATTTTATCAGTTTTCCATTATTTTTGTGATTGTTGAATTTTGTGAAGTTGTGAAGTTGGTCAATTCAATCATTTTAAAGATTCCAAGGACCATTTATGGCAGAGGGCGGGATCAAGATCTGGATCACAGATCGAGACAAGGACAGAGTTAGATATTAAGACAAGGACAGGAACTAAGATTGAGACCAGGAGGATCAGAGACTATAAACAAGGACAAGATCAGACATTTAAATAGGGAGGATCAGAGATTGAGTTAAGCACAGGGTTAGAGATTGAGACAAGAAAGGAATCAGACATTAAAACAGAGAGCATCAGACTGAGCATCAGACTGAGTTAAGGATATGATCAGAGGTTGAGACAAGGACAGAGTCAGAGATTGAGACAGGGAGGATCAGAGATTGAGACAAGGACAGAGTCAGAGATTGAGACAGGGAGGATCAGAGATTGAGACAAGGACAGAGTCAGAGATTGAAACAGGGAGGATCAGAGATTGAGACAAGGACAGAGTTAGATATTAAGACAAGGACAGGATCAGAGACTGAAACAGGGAGGATTAGAGACTGAAACAGGGAGGATCAGAGACTGAGACAAGGACAGAGTCAGAGATTGAGACAGGGAGGATCAGAGATTGAGACAAGGACAGAGACTGAGACAAAGCCAGAGCCAGAGATTGAGACAGGGAGGATCAGAGACTGAAACAAGGACAGAGTCAGAGATTGAGACATGGAGGATGAGAGACTGAGACAAGGACAGAGTCAGAGATTGAGACAGGGAGGATCAGACACTGAGACAAGGACAGGATCAGAGATTTCAATAAGGATGGGATCAGAGACCAACATGTGGTTTGGATTAGAATCTAAGATAGGAACCAGGGATCAAGGCCACAGTTGGATGAGGGATTGAGACAAGTACCAGATCAGCAGCTGAAATGCGATGAGCTCAGAATCTTAGGCTACGTTTACACAGCAGGTAAAAGTCGCCCAAATCTGATCTTTTTCCTCACATGTGACACAGATGTGTCATCTGTGTGGCTGTGTAAACATCCAAAAACACATTGAATCTGACATTTTCAATTCGGACTTGAGACGCTTTCATATGTGGTACTGAAATCTGATCTGTATCCGATCTGCGGCAATGCGACTCAGTCTGAACAGCCAGATCGGAATTCATGCAACTTTTACATTAGTACAACTCGACGTTCGTCATAATCTTTCGCTGCTGAGAAAAAAATAGAAGAGACTCATCGCAGCCGCTCCGAGTTTGAAGAGCTTTCGCAAGAAATGGCCGAGTGTGGCCGGAGGAGCCAGAGGCTGACGTCACATACAGATCACATCTAAAAGATGGCATGAACAGCCAAACAAAAAAAATCAGATTTGGAGAGAAAATCGGATTTGGGCCACTTTACCCTGCTGTGTAAACGTAGCCTTAGACAGGAACTTGTCCATGGATCAAGACCACAACCGGTTCAGAGACTGATACAAAGACCATATCAGAGACTAAGAAAGGGATTAGATTGGTGTCTGAGCCATGAAGCAATCCAGGGGTCAGGACCACAACTGGATAAAGGATTGAGACAAGGACCAGATCAGAGGCCAAAACAGGGATCAGATCAGAATCTGAAACAGGAATCAGCCTTGGGATCAAGACCAAACTGGATCAGGGATCAAGACAAGGGCTAGATCAGCGATCAAGACGGGTACCGCATCAGGCATATAGACTAGGATCAAGGCAAGGGCTGGATCAAAGATTAAGGAACCAGATTACGGATTGAGATGGGACCAGATCAGGGATTGAGAGTCAAAGGATGTGAATAGATCAGTTATCAGTACAGGTACTGCATCAAGGAATAGATCAGAGAACAGATCAGGGATTGAAACACATAATGGACTAAGGATTGAGGCAGGGGCTGGATTAGAGGATCCAAGTCAGATTCCAAGACAGGGACTGACAGAAGTCAAGACTGGAGGGATGAACCATGTTTTCATCAAGGACCAAAAAACAAACAAGAGACAAGAACTAAACTGACAACAATGACAATGAAATCAGGAATCAATTATGTATGCACAAAATGAGCAACTAGAGGGCTTGTCTCAATTTGGGGAGGCCAAATTTTATTCTTTCAAAATCCTTAAGGTAAAGGGAACAGTTCTCCAAGATAATGTGAGAGCTAGAAGGATGCCATTCTGTGGACACTGTGAATCAACCAGAGTGTCATCTCCGCTGCAACACTTTGATTAGTGTTCTGTAGCTTTGGAGATGTCGGCTGATGTATGCCTTTTCCAGTTGCCTGATCGCCGCTCTCAGACGCAAATCATTTATTGTCAACACGAGCAGTCCTGCAACAGATACACAGCAAGCTTATTCACCGCCCTCGCAAGAGTCTAAAGTAATGAAACTCCAAACACAAGCATTTCACAAAAGTATGGAAAGACTGGGATTTACAAAAACATAGTTTAGGCTAATTGGTGATTTGCCAAGAAATTGTTACATTTGTCTGAAGTTTGATGAGAGACCTAAGCTTCTTCCACCCCTCTAGAACTCCCTTGGTGCTGCCAGTGGTTCGTTAGTTGCTTCTGTCTTCATCTGAGCCATCTGTGTTTGGTTTCGTCATTTGACATGGCCTGCTGCTCTCGCATGCTGCTCTGGGCTTATTTAGCTGCTTCATCCACTAATGTGAGCCGGCATGCTGATTGCATTTTCATGGCTTTGCTGTGCCTTTGCTTTGAGAGGTGCTACTGTGAAGTGGAGGAAGATGTGAGTGCTCGTACGCTGTGTGTTGGGTGGGTGTGTGTGTGTTGATATTGTTTGTTTATGTTAATACATGTTGTGTGTGTCTGTATGTGTTTTTATAGTGAATGATTCCAATGTCCAGTTTCTGGATCAAGATGATGATGATGATCCAGACACAGAGCTGTACCTCACCCAGCCTTTCGCCTGCGGAACTGCCTTCGCTGTCAGCGTGCTCGACTCTCTCATGAGTGCGGTGAGTCGTCGCACAGATACTTGCCAATCCTCCTCCTCGTTTTTTAAGCTTACTGGATGGCGGTTTGTTAGTGATTCCAGGAGTCAAACAGCAGGAGAACGTGCATTAGTATGGGGAGCCCTGACAATTTATCAATCCATATTTGAAATTCAGATTCTGTGATGCTTTTCTAATCGATTTTAGTTGCTTTTTAAATTAACGGAAAAACACACTTTCATGAACTTATCTTAAATGCTCCTTTAGTTCCATTATCTGTTTTGATTGTTTTACTCTTTTTTATGCTTTTTAATCATTTGTATATAATAATACATTTACTTACTTTTCCTGTACATAGCTTTTTATTTACTGGTTTTACACTGTTTGTTGTCTCTTTTTTATTATTGTGGCATGTGCTCGTGCCCCGAGCCCTGTTGACGGTCACAAGACGAAGGCCTGTGATGATGGCGGTGAGAGGAGACCCGCCAGTTGAGTGGAGGGCGACGCACAAATCCCGAGCCCCACCTCCTGGGTGCCGCATCCGTTCCCGCAGCGAGGCCACTTTAATTTGCCCTACATTCAACCCAGGTGGCTGAGCTGCGGAGCAAGGATGGGGAGGTGGGGCTCGGGACTTGTGCGCTGTCACACTCGTGGTTCTCTTTTCCTACCATCGTCGCAGGGCTTCACCCTTACTTGGAGTTCAGGACCCTTGGGCATGGGTGTGTGCCACAATCATATAAAGCTGTGTTGTGATTGAATTTACTGAAGGTGCTCATGTGTATGTGTGTATATATATATATATTGTATGGTCTCTCTCTCTCTCTCTCTCTCTCTCTCAGACGTACTTTAACGATAATATTCTCACGTTAATTCGGACGCTGGTTACGGGAGGAGCCACCCCAGAGTTGGAGGGCTTATTAGCAGAAGAAAATGCTTTACGTGGCGGCTACAGCACCCCCCAGACACTGGCCAACAGAGACAGATGCCGCGTGGCACAGTTGGCTCTCTACGATGGGCCATTCGCTGACCTTGGGGTGAGAGAGAGCTGGAGTGGAGCCCAGCAGCCCACCAAGCCCACCGTCTTATCTACCAAATCTCATAGAGCAACTATCGTAGAGCAACTGTGTGTCCATTAAAGATGGGAATGGTTCTTCAGTTGCAGAAATGAGGTGGTGGTTGGGGAATATAAGCTATACCGAACATACATGCTCACACAGAGGTCTCAGCTACATCCAGAGTCAAGGAGGGAACAAAAACACTTGTTCCGTAGCTGCGTGTGCTAATAATGTTAGTATTACCTAACTAGCTAACACAAACGACCTAGCTTCTGGTGGACTTATTGGTGACTTAAAACTTGGTGACTTTATCCTCACCTGGGAGAGTAATCACTCATTTTTCTGTAAGTCTGACGTTTTCTCAAAAACATCAGCTTCCAGTGCAAATGTTAGCAAGGACTGAGGAGAATTTGCAGTTAAGGACAGAAACAACATGAGCTCAAATAAACAAACAATACTCATCGCCACCCTCTAAAGATGGCATTGCATCTATTAAAAGTTACATTTGTTGATGACACAAGAACAGTGGCAGGTCTGAAAATAATGTTTTCTACTTTTTAAAATTCATTTGTATTTTAGAGTTAAATTCTGGAGGCACTAAGTCGGTTAACATTGGGGTCATGCATCTTTACTTACACCCCTGTACAAATCCAATCCAATTTTGTTTTGCAAAAAACGCGTAGTTTGGTTCTTTTCTGCCAAATAACTATATTTGTTTGTTGTGTTGATTTACAGGATGGTGGCTGCTATGGCGATTTATTCTGCAAGGCGTTAAAAACATACAACATGCTGTGCTTTGGGATATACCGGTTAAGAGATGCTCACCTGAGCTCTCCGAGCCAGTGCACCAAGCGGTGAGTTCCCCCCAGATAGCTCTGAATTTTTAGGAAACACATCCCGCTCAGCATTAGTGATATCTAAGGGGGGTTTCAGTCATGTGATTTTTCTGTTGTGGCTGCCAACTGCTCGACATGAACATAACTAGAGATGAAATATGGCTAAAATTACTCTCCTTACTTTGGAAGAGAAAGAATGTGACCCTGACAAAGTCGATAAAATATGCTGCGATTCTTATACAGTTTCCCTTGAACTCCTGGTCCCACTTAAACTGGCAGAAAAGCTACCAAATTTTGTGTTTTCCTTTATATTTATCTCATACTCAGCCCCTAGCTAATGTTAACAGCCGAGAGATAAACAGTCGTCCCCCTAACGGAGCTGCAGACAGCTGGTATAACTTTACTCTCTGTTTCTGGAGATTTAAATGTCGTTTCAATGGAAAAAGCGGCTCCAAACCTGGAGTGAAAACATTGAATTTAAGGTCTTATAGTTTTCCTTTTTTTGTCTTTTTCCTTTATAGTTTTCCTCTATGGTTTTTACATCTAACTGTGCAGCAAATTCAAGGCATTGCACTGATTTGGTCCTCAAAATGTCGGCAACTATACAGTGTGATGTCACACAAAACATGAGACTAGCCAAAAATCTTATTACAGTATACAGGTGGGTGAAAAATAAAAGGAAAAACTGAAGAAGTGAGTGGAGAAACTTTACATAGCGAGTACAGATGCTTCCAAACAGGTTTACTGCTCAATTATGCAGTTAGCATCTTACCATGCTCTGCAGCAAGTTTAAAAACTTGAGCTGAGCAGGACCAGTTCTCCTCTCCCTGTCGTCCTTGCAGGGCTTCACCCTCGCTTTGAGTTCAGGGACCGCCTTTCTGCCGGATCAGTACCAGTTAACCTCAGCTTTAGATCATGACTGAAAGAGGAAAAGATCTAAGGAGAGGGTTCACATTTCACATTTAGATCAATGGGAAAGACGTCAGTAAACAGTGTTGGAAATTGTGGTTGAACGTGCACCTTTAGTGAAGCGAGATACTTGTGCATTAGTGTGACATGTAAGGCAAATCAGAAGAACATCTGCCCCTCAAGTGTCTGAGGTGAGCAGTGCAGGACAGGATTAGACTGTGTGAGCAGGAATAGTTTGTCCACAAATACATAAAGAGGGATATTAAAGTAAGACTGAAGCATAAACTCCTCATTTAAAAAATGACAGATGACCATTTGAGAGCTCAGTGGATTTAAAGATCAGCACTGGTCAACAGAGATGAAGTTGTCAAAAAGTGAGATGGTCAGAAAAGTTATCCATCACTATGTTCTTCATAAGTGGGTGAAAACATCTGTGGCGTACACCAAGATAACAGGACAGGTCTCTGGAATAACATAGCAACTACCTGGAATACCATAGAAAACACTTAACAGCACCCTAGCAACCACATGGAATACTACATGACACCTACTTATCATTACCCTAGTAACCTAATAATGAATTAGAGCGGAGACTGTGAGCCAGGCCTTCTCGTCCAACATCAGTATCTGACCTCACAAATGTTCTTCTGGAAGAACGGCCAAAAATTCCCATAAACACTCCTAACCCTTGTGGAAAGCCTTCCCAGAAGAGCTGAAGCTGTTATAGCTGCAAAGGGTGGGCCGACATCATATTAAACCCTATGGAGTAAGAATGGGATCTCAGTCAAGTTCATATGTGAAGTCAGACAACCGAATACTTTTGAAAAAATATAGCGTGTAATCCCTCCAGCGAGTCCTAGGATGACCCCGGGGTCTCATCCTAGTAGGCTATGCCTGGTAAACCTCCGCCGGGAGGCATCCAGGGGCATCCTGGTCAGATACCCGAACCAGCTCAACTGGCTCCTCTCAATGTGGAGTAGTAGCGGCTCAACTCCAAGGTCCTCCTGGATGATCAAGCTCAAGTAGAGTGTAGGCATCCACCCCCGTATCAAGAGCCAGTTTCCACCGCAGGAGTCCATGCTGCCAAGGACCTCTCCACCGTCTCCCACCGCCTATGTGGCACAGCACTGGTACCCAGTAGTGGACCTTGTGGTCCCCCCACATTGCCTTTTGGGCCCAGCCGTGTTATATAGGCTGCCCGGCCCCCAGGCACTCGCAAAGGAACACTACCCCCAGGCCTGGCACCAGAGGTAGGTCCCGGTAACCCTCACCTGGGAGAGGTTCATGGTTTCTTGTGTCCCTTAGTTATGGAGGATTTTTGGATCAAGTTAGTCTTTATTCCAGACCTGTTCGCCTTGGGAGACCTTACCAGGGGCATATTGCTCCAGGTGACTTGGCTCTGAAGATCCCTAGACCACACAAGCCCTTCTGCCATGGCAAGGCCCCGATCCAGGAAAGGTTAATCTGCAGTCCTCTTTTAAATAAGATACATTTCCATTCAGGCCATAAAAAATAAAGAAAAATCTAAATAGATTTCACAAAAAACATAAAATTGAACTTAAATCTGATATGTTTCTAGGGTGTCTGTCAACAAGAAATGTGTTCCACATATCAGTTTCGATATTTGAAATGCAAAATCTTTGAAGCCCGATATTTAAAACTGCTGGGAACACAGATAGAACCTTAGAACTTCAAGTGGACGACAAACAAACATTGGATTTGAAGCTTGGGCCAGTTCTGGACCCCAGAGGATTAATCCTTCAGTAAACATACATGTATTCATCTCTCTCTCTCTCTCTCTCTCTCTCTCTCTCTGTCTCTCTCTCTCTCTCTCTCTCTCTGTCTCTGTCTCTCTCTCTCTCTCTCTCTCTCCCTTTCTCTCTCTCTCTCTCTCTCTCTCTCTGTCTCTCTCTCTCTCTCTCTCTCTCTCTCTCTCTCTCTCTCTCTCTCTCTCTGTCTCTCTCTCTCTGTCTCTCTCTCTCTCTCTCTCTCTCTGTCTCTCTCTCTCTCTGTCTGTCTCTCTCTCTCTCTCTCTCTCTCTCTCTGTCTCTCTCTCTCTCTCTCTCTCTCTCTGTCTCTCTCTCTCTCTGTCTCTCTCTGTCTCTCTCTCTCTCTGTCTGTCTCTCTCTCAGGTACGTCATCACCAACCCTCCGTATGACTTTGAGCTGGTGCCCACAGACCTGATCTTCTGTCTGATGCAGTTTGACCACAACGCTGGTCAGTCTCGGGCCACTCTCTCCCACTCGTCCCACTCCTCTCATTCCTCCAGTAAGAAAAGCTCATCTGTCCATTCGGTCAGCACTAGCACCCGTGCTGGCCGCAGCAAGAGCCGAGAGCCGAGAGACAAGCAGAAGTATGTTCCACTGTAATGCCCTGAAGACCTGTCACTATACCTGTACCTCTCTATTGTCTCTCTGTCTCTCTCTCCCTCTCTCTCTCTCTCTCTCTCTCTCTCTCTCTCTGTTTCTCTATATGTCTCTCTCTCTCTTCCCATCTGTCTTACTCTCTCTCTCTCTCTCTCTCTCTCTCTCTCTCTCTCTCTCTCTCTCTCTCTCTCTCTCTCCCTCTCTCTCTCTCTCTCTGTCTCTCTGTGCCTGTGTGACGCGTCTGGCCTCGTGCTGCTGCTGGCTGTGTCTGTGAGCCGTGCGGTCAGTCTGCACGCTCTCCTGCAGCCGTGTGCCATTTGCATGTGACCTCAGAATGTCGCAGCGTGACTCATAACAGTGAACTTGAAACTCAGTCAGATTCAGCCATACACGCTTCCCACGTCCTCGGAAACACATCGTCACTCCCGCTCGCTCGGCTCTGCCTGTCAAAACTCTTCTGTTCGTCTTCAGCCGCAGTTTACGTTTTAAAGAAAAGTGGTGTTTTACTTTGTTCATTGCCGCTGTCTTACCTGGTTTACCTGGAGTCTGTTTGGGGTCCTGTAGAAACGGAGATGAGATTTTTGCACTGAAACTGCACTTTAAGCACAGAGCATTGCTGTCGTCACGCCATCATATGTGTTTGTTCATTTCTTAGTTACATCTTATATTCATTGCCTTTTTTCTGTTCTGGGCAATAGCCTCATTCCTCCCTCTGTGGCTCTTTTCTTCCTGCATGGGTTTGATAAACGACTACACCAAATATACGATTAATCCACACCTCTCATACGAAAGATCCCAGATTTCTGTGGAAAAAGTCGAGCGAAAGCGTTTCAGTAATTCATGCTCCAAATGTTTTTTTAGTTGTTATTTTTTCACGTTTCTAAATTGCTTTTTTTTTTAATTGAGCTGAAATTTAAACTGAGTATAAATACAAATCTTAGAATAACATTTCACATTAAATTAACTGGATTCGTGGTAATAAATTCCCTAAATAAACTTGTTTCTTCTACATCTATAAAATATTTAGTGGAATAAAGACCATAAGCACTACAGAGATGTGGGAAAAGGTGATACAGTCAGGAGAGTCATCCTTCTCCTTCTTCTGCATAAGTGGGTGAAAACATGCAGTGTGAGCCAAGAAGTTAGGAGATGTCTCTGGAATACCGTAGCAATGACCTAGCAACATCACAGCAACCACCTGGAATACCGTAGAAATCACACAGCAGCAGCCTAGCAACCACCTGGAATATTATACTGCAGTTATCTAGCAACAACCTAGCACAGTCAACAATTTTTTCATTTCTGCAGGGTCTTTTCATCAGTGGTGTCTGTGACTGGTAGAGGTAAGGAAAAAAACACCTCAGTGATGATGCTAAATTCTGCTAGCGTCCCAATAGGATTCCAGTAGTTTGTTAGCGCTAAACTTTCAAATCTTCTATTCCACCTAAAACGGGCACTGCAAAGAAATCTTGTCAAGGGAAATGATCTTAAATGTAGTCACTATATCTAAAATTTTCCATTTTGAGATGGGACAAAGGTTTTCTAGCTTATTTCTAGATGATATTTACTTGTTTTAAGTCCTTTTATTAAGTAAAATGATCTCACTGTACTGGCAGATAATTTTGTTGGTTTCACACACATTTCTTAAAACAAGCACAGTTATCTGCCAGGGTAGTGAGATTAACGTAATAATATCACATAAACCAGCAAAAAATGTCTGGAAATAAGAAAAATAATCTAAATTTAAGCTCACAACAATCCCAACAGGAGAATTATTAGACATATTCACTATAACTAAGATCATTTTACTTGATACCATTTTTTTTGCCGTGGGGCAGCAGTTGCATTCGGGTGCATTTAGGTTAATGTAACAAGTTAGGACTTCTCTTCAGCTCCTGAAGTCCTCACCAGTTGGAGTGATCGCTCAGCTATATCTATCTAGATATACAATGGAGGAAAACAGCTCCTGATTGGCCATTTTTCTGCTGGATGCTTAAAGAATCGAAGCCTTTTTTTATCCTGTGCTTTAACGACGAAAGAGTAGTATTGTAACACTTAATAAACGTAATAAGAATATAAAAAAGCCTAAATCGTTAGGCGTTCTCTAAAGGCCTAGAAGGCCCTGAGGGGTCTCCTCTGATTTTTAGAGATAGAGAATATAATGACTTTAGAATTAAAAATCCATGTTCCAGGTGTTTTTGACAGGATATATTCTCAAAAGGGAATAATCCCATTCCCTACCTAGTTTCTTAAACCTAATCCCTCCCCAGCGTTCCTTTAGTGTTATATTTATACTCATTTTAAAATTCAGTTCAGATATGTCCGATGTCAGCATTCACTGAGCAACTGAACACGATAATTATTTTCATTGGCAAACTTAACAAATTCATAATTTAAAAAAATGTGGAGAACACTTGAAATGTTGCGTTGTTGAACAAATTAGATGTTTAGCTTGATTTTTTTTCCTGGAAATCCGCGGCTGACTTGTCAGGCTCTGGACCAAAAGGCTGGTGTTGAATAAGCCTTATCTCTGTTATAGCGTACGCTGTAGGTCTTCACCAGTGGGCTTACTGTACAGACCCTCATACTGTAGCAGTCAAAATTTTGGACACACCTGAGTGAGTTTATGTCTTATATATATTTTGATCTGAAGCCTTATGCTTAAGTTCCGTAAATAAATTTCTGTTTATATGAATAAAAGTAGTTGATGTTTGTATTTATTTTAAATACAAAATTTGCAAATTAAAAGTAGCTCATTTGTATTGGAATTTGAGATTTTGGACAGTTAATTTTGGACATGCAAAGTTTTTGGGTTTTTTTTTTTTTTGTTCTTTTTTTCCTCGGTGTTTTCAATTCATGCAAATAAAAAAAAACGGAACATTTTTTACTAATTGAAGCTACTTAAGGGAATGTCCTGACAATTTCTTTAGTTCAGTTTCAATTTAACACTTTTGGTAACTCCGTGTTCTCTCACAGTTTCGACGAGGAAAATATTAAAAAGAAAGAAAAAAATCTTCTATTAGTAGTTGTGCCCAAACCTTTGGACTGCTGCTGTGTGCTCTATCTCATGTGAAGGAAGAAAGATTGCTGCCTTCAGAGAGTGATGACCTTAAAATTAGTCAATGAGCAACTTCATGGTAGCCTTGCCTGAGAAATGTCAAGCATGATACAATTCAGATTTATTCCTCAATCCCACAAACCCATCACATACTCAATCTCAGTGTTAATTCTGCTAGAAATGCTTCTTTTATGTTTACGTGTCACATTTTTTGCCATTTGATTTGATGATTTGGTGATTTGATTGACTGATCAATAACTTTAAAGATCTGATATTAAACATTTATTCAATTATAGCCAATATAATCCGTTTTACCACCAATTTATAGCTAATTTAATCTGTTTTTTTAAATCTGGTTTACAAGTGAAATTGTGCATAATCTGGTTTACCACCAAAATTATACATAATCTGGTTTACCAAAAAAAATGTAGGCAATCTGATCAGGATTACCACCAGAATTATTGCCAATTTACTGTGGTTCACCAATCTAATCATATGTAATCTGGTTCACTAATAAAACTGTATATAATATGATTGTTTACCATTAAAACTGTGCATAATCTGGTTTACCACCAAAATTGTACATGATATGGTTTGCCACCAAAATTACAGCCCACATATAAGAAGGTGTACCACCAAATTTGTAGCCAGTCCAATCTGGATTACCAGTAAAATGATATGTAATCTGGTTCACTTATAAAATTGTATGTAATCTGATTTACTGCCAAAAATGTACATATATATAATCTGGTCTACCATCCAAGTTATATGTAGTTTGGTTTACCGCTAAAAATGTGGCCAACTTATTTTGGTTTACCACTAACTTTAGTACAGAAGATCAGTTGGACCCCTAATCTCAGACTCATGCATGTGTTCCTTTAGTCCAATCACATTATAAAACACACACGTTATTTTTTTTAACAGTTGCTGAGCGAATACGGAGGTGTTTCTATGGTCAGTAAGTGGACTTTCGGCTACTTCCCTCTGTCTTTTGTAAATTTCATTTTACCTTCATTATTCCAATGAAATTTTACTCCCATCCTCCTCATCGTCTAAAATGATTTCAGTATTTTGAAGGCTGTTTCGAGGCTGAAACGCTGATTAGCTGCCTTTGTTAGGTGGTACAGAGTAACACAAATACTGTTGAGTATGCACAAGAATATCACTCACCAAGTGAACTGTTCAC
The DNA here is from genome assembly GCF_015220715.1 of Pygocentrus nattereri. Classification (NCBI taxonomy): domain Eukaryota; kingdom Metazoa; phylum Chordata; class Actinopteri; order Characiformes; family Serrasalmidae; genus Pygocentrus; species Pygocentrus nattereri. The sequence goes on from NC_051223.1 coordinate 40,186,207, forward strand.
ACTGCTCGCGCAATGAAATGTTACGCATGAAACATGTTTGCTTTCTTTGTTGAATTTTTGTTCATATTCATGTATTAGAATTCTTGGACCAAAGTACTGATTTTATGGATATTATAAAAGATGTGTAGAAAACCTTCCACATATTTACAATGAAATGGTATACTCTATATAATAAAAATAATCCTAATAAAAAAATCTTTTTCTGTATTAAAGACATGAGCAGGTTTTTACTTGCAAATTTTTACACCTATTTCAGACGATTTGATGTTTACTGTACTGTTTATTCACCTTGTTGAGCTCAGTATCTCCTGCTCCCGGAACAAGAGAACTGAATCATTTATAGTCATATAAAAATAGACTGAAAATAGTCTGGATTGTTATACATAGACATAAAATATTTTGTTTATTCTTTGTTTAATTAAAATTTTACATTGTAACTCATGTAACTTTTTATATACGTCAAATATTTTGGCAGTATGCAGGTAAAAAAAAAAACACTTGCAATAACGATGATGTATAATCTGGTTTACCACCAAAATTGTAGTGAATTTAATCTGGTTTACAAATAAAATTGTGTGTAATTTTGTTTATCACCAAAATTCTATATATTCTATTTTCCATAGAGTCCATAGACTGAACGTAGTCTGGTTCATGTTAAACAAAGACATAAAATATTTCGTTTATTCATTGGTTAATTCAAATTTGACATTGCAATTCATGAAAAACGAATAAAACTGTCAACTTTTTGAATTCAGTATGTAGGTCACCTGAAAATGTTTCTTTCTAGGTTATTAAAAATAGAGTTTTTATTTAAGTGAAGCACCATCATCACAAAATGATCAAACTTCTTCTAAGACTAATTAAACCTAATGCTAGCTAAATATCCAAGTTCTATCTATCTATCTATCTATCTATCTATCTATCTATCTATCTATCCGACGATCTGTCATAGCTAACTAACTCAGCTGAGCTAGCAGGTGTTGATGATCGCCACTAGCTGCACTCTTTAAGAAGGTTCAAGGGTTCTTTAGTAAGGACACAATGGGAAATTGGATTGAAGGTCTGGATTCAAAGACATCTGGTTTTGACAGCTTGCTGAGGCAAAGCAACCAGCCAGTCTGAAAACATTGTTAAACTACAGTCCTGTCAATTTTATTTAATGATTTATAGAGAAATTCCTCTGGTTTTTAAACATTTCAGTTCTATTCAGTTCACAGTTCTATTAATAACATGTAAACAAGGAGGTTCAGAGGGTTTAGTGTGAAACGGTTCAGACGTCTTTACAGTGGTGGCGATGGGAACCAGGCGTCGCCATGACTACAACACAGATATAGACACTTTATTTACCATCCAGAACCACCAGAGAACCTACACGAGTCTTCTGAGCTTATATGGAATGCTGATGATGGAAAATGAGTATGTTTTGGGCCAATTCATAAGCATTTAATGTAATAACTTTTTAGAGTCATTAAACTTGTCTGACGTCTGGTTCCTATCACCACCACTGTGAGCAAGTTTCCCTAGAACAGAGCATTTAACATCAGACCACTCTGAATCACTTTGTTTACATCTCAACCATTTAGATATGCAGGAAAAGGAGAGTTTTGGTCCTGGAGTGCTTCTGTGCATTTTTCTGATGTCTCTGCTCCAAATAACACCTGACCCAAATGTTCAGCTTGTTAACGAGCCCTTCATCAGTCCGGTGTGCTGGATCAGGGAGGACACTGACGTATGCAGGGCGAGAGCGCTCCTGCACCGCAAAGGATCACAAACGCTTTAGCCTGTGTTCAGACTGTCAGCCCAAATCTGATTTTTGGTGTATCCAGATTAATAGTCTGGACAGCAAAGAGCCACATGAAATCGGATTTTTGCAAATCAGATCCAAACAATATTCGGAGGTGGTTTGAAATGCAGTTCCACTGGGATTTTACAGATGTGTCTCAGTCTGAATGCTCAAATCGGATTTCAAAGTGTCCTTTTTGACACAACAAACAGCAACAATGTCAAATCCAGAGTGATGAAGTGCTGGGATTCACAAAGAGTTCCAAGGGGTCATGATTATTCCAGAGAATTCCGAACAGTTTGGAGGGTGAGATGGTGCACCTCCATCTCTGCTGCATCCGCATTCGAAATCCATGTCACCAGCCTGAAATGTGAACACACAAATTCGATCTGATTCCAGGCAAATAACAGCGCAGACAGTCATCTCAATAGATGTGAATTGAGAAATCCGGTTTGCCTGCTGTCTGAACGCAGCCTTGGATCTTTTTAAAGTGGTTTCAAAGTGAACACTGGAAAGAACCCACTTTCAGATCGGCACAAAGAGCCTGTTTGCACTTTACGGTAACATGTGCTTGGTGTCTGGATCGCATCTGGATCAACTTGGGCCGGATTTCCATCACACTTCTTACTAAAACGGGTCCCCAGTTTGACCAAATGAGATCTGGTTGTACTGTTCCTGCATAAAAGGGACGTCAACACATGCATCGTTTCTGTTTTACTCGTTACTACAGAAGTGGGAAAGCTTGGCCTGGACACCTTCATTAGCCTGGAACGCATAACGCCTGCTATTTTTTATTATATACAGATAATAAAGCGCATTCCGCAGTCTGTGATCACCTTTGAATGTGGTTTAAGTGATCTGATCATAATCTGCTCACAGTGCGTCTTGGGGTGTTTACACCTGGCTTTTCATGCCGTCAAGTGAAATCCAGACCTGATCATGAAAACGCATGTTAATGTGAGGTGTAAACAGGCCCAAAGTGATTTGTCCCGTTTCTACAGTCATGCTGACAGAATGTGCCTTTTTCTCCAAAGTGCATCCAGGATGACTAGAGGGGTCGCAGGTAGGGACATCCACATGCATGACACCCCTGCCTCAGTGCCTCATACTGCACACAGTTATGAGCGGAAAACTGATTTAGGCATTTAGTACAAACCAACATGTCTGTGTTAACACTTTGCTTTCTGTGTGAAAGTAAAGATGTTTATGATGCTAGTGGTTGCATCAGAAACATCACAGCAGTAGATGTGGGTCTGAACTTTTGTTGCCTCAACCACCAGATTTCCAAAAGTTCCCGGCTGACTATCTCAGATTTGGCGAATATTTTCAGGAAATGATGTCCTTGTACCCGGTCAATTGCGTTCTGATTTTTAGGCTTGTGTTGTCATTAGTTTGTGAGATACAGAGGCTTTAAAAAGTGGGCGTGGCTTCATTATTGGCTTAAAATGAGCGCTACAGAAAAAGGTGCTTTGTCATACAAACCGTACTTTTTTATTCATGATAGATACACAACATTTCTAGGGATTATTCTTTGATTTAACTGAAAAAATGAAGAAAATCTTTTTCTATGCAATTGAGCAACTAATGTCTCCACATTGGAGCATATTAGAGCTTTCAAACTTTAGTATTTGTTTTTTTAATAACCTTTTCTGGCATTTTAAGATCGAAGTTACTTCTATATCTGATTTAATTGAAATGAACATGTTTTTGTTTTTCTGGATTTTTAATAAGCCATGTAAATATCACCCCAAATTCCCAAAAATAATGACTTTAATGACAGTATTCACTTTAATAAAGAACTATATAATAATAATAATAATAATAATAATTTCTAATAATAATTTATTATGAATTATAAAGAATAATAATGATTGTTATTGTTAGTATTATTATTACTTTAGCGTTGTTTTCTCTATGATTTTGTTTGACATCCGAGGCAAGAGTTACACTAATGTTGTTTTGGTTGTATTTATTAGCCTGTAGTTCAGTGGCTGCGCAGTCTCGATTTGTTGACACCACACGGATTTCTGAAGATTGTATGGCATATTGGGATGCTGGGATGAATTAGATGAATTTGGGATGAATTAGAGCGGAGACTGTGAGCCAGGCCTTCTCGTCCAACATCAGCTTCTGACCTCACAAAATCAGCTTCTGGAAGAACGGCCAAAAATTCCCATAAACACTCCTAACCCTTGTGGAAAGCCTTCCCAGAAGAGCTGAAGCTGTTATAGCTGCAAAGGGTGGGCCGACATCATATTAAACCCTATGGATTAAGAATGGGATGTCACTCAAATTCATACTTCTTGCAATATAGTGTACTTTTTTCACTATATACGTGGCTCAGTTATGTTATTTATTAAAGGTATTCAGCAGATCTGAGATGGTCAGTTGAGAGAGCTTTGGGGATTTTACATAAATTGATTGACCTGTTTAAGACATACTGAAGAATCTGATGTTTGGTGCTTCCAATACAACCGGGCCTCAGGACTGTTTGTCATTGGGTTGCTGTAGTTTGCACATCCATATTCTGCATGGTTCTCCAAGCTTTAGAGCATGACAGAACGCTTTCACTCAGAATCTTCCTGAAACGTGTGAACGGATTCAGGACAGCATGCGTAGTGGGGAGAGGAATTAGAGGAATTGCCTGCTGAAATTGGCTGGAAATGTTTTTTTTTTGTTTGTCTTGACAAAAAAAGGTTGGAATTCTTCAAAAATTATTGTTCTTGGAAAAATTTCCAAAGACCTGGAATGGACGATCATGTTTATTTGATCTGCTTAGAGTCAAATTCTAAAAAAAAGACTTTGTTATTTGCACTCCAAAGAACTGATGCAGATGCTTCTATCGTGAGCCTTTTCCCTCCTTCACTGTACAATTGCTTTGCAGAAGACTTGGTACAAAGATGAACCACAGAAAGCCTTCACCAGGAACATGCCAATCAAACCCACCAACACCCACGAGAAGAATCCAGCTATGAGCTCCATCATCCCTCCATCATCAATGAAACTGAGGAAGAGATTTGAGGACCGTTCAAGTTCCAGATGCATCATTTTCTGATATTTTGACTATGATATGAAACAATCTTTGCGGTCCTCAATATACATTATCATTTCCCTGCTTTAATTTAGCTACAGTTTTGTTTGCACAGTAAGTATTATTGTGGTAATAAAAACACTTTTTTAGAGTTGCATTTTTATAGCCGAATATGCTAGAATGTATTGTACATACTGTAGATGAGGGCGGACAATCAGAGAGTTCTTCACTTCGGTAAAGTTTTATAATGTAACATATATGAATGAGCTATAGATCAAGTTAGGGCCGGACTCCTTATTTTATAGAATCTGCTAATTTTGGGAATGAAGGCCTTGAGGGTAGTAGGAGTAGGTAGCAGCTGGTAGGTATCAGCTGTCATATGTGAATTCTGCTTCAGGAACGATCTTCTCTAGAAACGAACAAGTCTGCAAATGTGTAATAAGCTCAGCGACCTTTGCCTTAAATGCAATAGACTAGCCTAAACTCTAATTTGTATTCCTAGGAGTGATTTTGCCCAGAGGAGCCAGTCCAGCTGGCCTAGAACTGTGATGTACTTTAGAGATATATGCACTTGTAATGAAATAGCAGGAACAATTCTAACTGAAAGCCCATCCTGAGAGCCAGAAACCCTACCCTGATTGAGCTGTCTTGGTCAGATAAGCATGGAATCGGTGACACAAGTCGCAAAAGTGGGCACCAGCGGGTCCTCGTTTGGTCAAAGCTGCTGCAGGTTGGCATGGAGGTGGACATGAGCTTGGATGTTCTTCATGGCCAACCTGAGTGTGCTACACGAAACCATCTCCCATGCAGGCCTAAAGTCAGTGGTGGGTGGAGTAACAGTAGCATTAGTTGGAGAAATAATGGAAAAAAAGTAAAAGTTAGTAGGTATGAAAGTAAATTGTATTTATGTATAACATTTAATACCAAATATGTCCCTCCATCAGTTCTCCACCAGTTTCATTTACAAAGAAAACACGTGTTCCTGTGTTCCCCAGTTCGTTCCTGAGCAACCTAACCAGCAAACATAGATGAGTTATCAAGAACGTCCGATTGTTTGTTCGCTCTCCATATAAAAGTTGGATGTTTTAGTGAGTGGACACAGCAGGTCTAGAACACTGTCTGTATACTTTAAGCTGAGATGGTTGAAAAGTCAGGCATCATTGAGGAGCTGACCTTAATTATTTTGAGGCAGCGTGTCCACAGTATATGTAGGTGGAAGGCCATGTAATGCTTAAAAGCAGTTAAAGGTGACTTTATATTGGATCCTGTAATGAACCGGCAGCCTTAAGAAATGGAAAACTGGAGCAATGTGATCCATTTTCTTTGGTCCAGCCCGAATTGGGCTGCATTTTTGAACTAGTTGTAACTGAGAGAGATCTAGACCCCATTTACACCTGGTCACTTCAAGCATCTTGAGTATCAGGATTATGGATGAGGCCAAGTCACAAATGCACTCAAGACGCGTTTAAAATTGCAGAAGTCCAATTCGAGAGGTGGTTTGAGACGCGTTTGAGCCACGTTATAGCAGTGTTAACAGATCCCTCCTACCAAGACACATTCAACGGCCAAAATCTCTCCCAATGCAACCAGAACTCCTCCCAGTACAACCAGAACTCCTCCCAGTACAACCAGAACTCCTCCCAGTACAACCAGAACTTCTCGCAGTACAACCAGAACTTCTCGCAGTACAACCAAAGCTTCTCCAGTTCAACCAAAACTCCTTTCAATACTACTAGAACCTCTCACAGTACAACCTAGCCTCCTCCCAGTACAACCAGAACTCCTCCCAGTACAACCAGAACTCCTCCCAGTACAACCAGAACTTCTCGCAGTACAACCAAAGCTTCTCCAGTTCAACCAAAACTCCTTTCAATACTACTAGAACCTCTCACAGTACAACCTAGCCTCATCCCAGTACAACCAAACCCCTCCCAGTATAACTAAACACCTCCCAGTAATAATGAAAATGCTTAATGGAGATAGTGACAGACTACTGGGCAAAACAAACTGCATACGACTTAATAAGGATTTGGGCGGATTTGTTTATTCCGTCCCACACATCAATCTTGGATTTTAGTCCAACTAACCGGAGACATATTTGGCTACCCAATATAAATAAACGTGGCTAAAATCTTATCAGGATACAATCCAGATACTAGACATATGAAATGACCAGGTGTAAACGGGGTCTTATTGACCCCAACATACAGTAATCCAAACAGGATGTAACGAGTGACATTTTCCAAATCTGGAGGGATAAGAAATGGTGTGTTTTTCTCAGCTGGTACTGCTCTTAACCACTGCGTTACTTCGCTTCACTGGTCATCAGTAGCTTTCCAAACAACTTCAGAAGAAGTACAAAAGTAACAGTTAAAGAACTGCTGGGTTTACATAGAACTGCAGGAGAACTCCTTAGTCCATCCAGCATCTAGAACTCCTTAGTCCATCCAGCATCTAGAACTCCTTAGCCCATCCAGCATCTAGAACTCCTTAGTCCATCCAGCATCTAGAACGTCTAGAACGTCTTAGTCCATCCAGCATCTAGAACTCCTTAGTCCATCCAGCATCTAGAACGTCTTAGCCCATCCAGCATCTAGAACGTCTTAGTCCATCCAGCATCTAGAACTCCTTAGTCCATCCAGCATCTAGAATGTCTTAGCCCATCCAGCATCTAGAACTCCTTAGCCCATCCAGCATCTAGACCTTCTTAGTCCATCCAGCATCTAGAACGTCTTAGTCCATCCAGCATCTAGAACTCCTTTGTCCATCCAGCATCTACAACTTCTTAGCCCATCCAGCATCTAGAACTCCTTAGTCCATCCAGCATCTAGAACTCCTTAGCCCACCCAGCATCTAGAACTCCTTAGTCCATCCAGCATCTAGAACTCCTTAGCCCATCCAGCATCTAGAACTCCTTAGCCCATCCAGCATCTAGAACTCCTTAGTCCATCCAGCATCTATCAGCGCAGGAACTGACTCTATTCTTCTGTTTTTGGATCTTTTTAGTTGAAAATAAAATGCTGACACTCCAGAGCGAGAGGTGGAAGCAGCCCAGGAGCTGGACCAACACAGCAGAGTGAAATTAAACCCAAAAAAAGAGAACTAGAACCTGAAAACAGAACTCACTGTTTCATTTAAACAGAAGTAAAAGTGTAAAGTATACAAAACTAGTTACTGCCCACCTCTGTCATCAGATGAGGAACAACAGCTCAATCATTGGGTTGAGTAGATGGTTCTCATGGTCCTCTGGACTCTGGATGGCCACCGCGCCTCTTTTGAGGGTTTGAGAATGGTGTGAAGGATCAGTGTAAGCAAGTGCTGACTCAGTCTTACAGAACCTCCATAGCTTTTAATGGTAATAATCTTAATTCTTCGAGTTTATGTGAAAGTCTCGCAGTCAACTGGTAATACATGTCCACCGGTTTGGGAGCCACTGATGTGGCTCAGCAGAGCAGAATTAACTCACGCATAATAACGGCTTAACTCACTCATAACAAACGGTTGAAATGTCTTTCTTTAAAACATACATCTGTTTTTATTGTTTGGTGTTTCTGCAACTATGAGCACTTAGGGCTGCCTTAGGAAATGGACCTCAACAAAGAGTGAAAAAAACGGTCAATTTTAAATTGAAGTAATTTTTGCAGTGGCATGAGCTCTTTACTGCTGTGGTGAAGACATTTTCACTGTCCTAGTTTTCACAGGCCTTTAATATTTGAATTTAACCCCTTGTTGTTTTGTAGCAGTTATTGAGTCATTTTGAATTATATTAAAAAGAGAGTCTTTATTTATCGCTTTTTTATTGTCATACTTCAGATAAACAGTAGTAACACAATAGTATTTTTTTAAGCCAATAGTAAGTTTCAGTCGGTTTTTAATGTAAACGCAAAATGGTTAAAGTCTAGTATAAAACACCTTAGTTATATGTTGTATGGAAGGAACATGCAAAACAAACTGAATATGAAAAGATCATTTTTTTGCTCATACTAAGGTGGCTCTTCAAGGGTTCTTCAGTACAGGGAATGGTGCTATTTAGAACCATGAGTTCTATATAGAACACTTTCATTTCACCATGCCAAGAACCATTTCAGCATAAAATGGCTCAAATTTTTTTTTTATCCTGATCTAATATTTAATTTTTAAATTTTGATTTCAGTGATTTTCACTCATTTTTAAATCTGTCATTTTTAGTCACGTTTTAATCATGTTTTTAATTTCGATTCTTGTTTAATTTTTTAAACACCTGTATTGTCTGACTGTATTTTCTTGTTTGTAAAGCAGTTTGAATGACCGCAGTGTTTGAAAGGTACTCTATAAATAAACTTGCCTTGCCTCTAGAACTCATTGTTCTAAACGGAACCACTCCCTTTCCTGTAGAACCATCTTTTTTAAGGGTGTAGATTGTAATTGTCCCACACTTTTGTTCATGTGCTCTTTGTTTCCATTGACAGTCTTTATTTGGCTATAAAAAGTTTAATTTTACACCATTCAGTAACACAAATGAGTATCCTCATTAATCATTTATTGATTACCTCATTATGTTTTAATTTAACTTTACACTTTGCAGTTTCAATGGACAAGATCTCATTTTTCATATTCAGCAACTTCTTTTTATGCATTTGAAGATTGAACTCAAATGTGCCCATTTGGGAAAATGTATTATGACACTAGTAAAATATGGTCTGACATACAGGGTAAATCAAAAAGATTGATCTGGTTTCAAAACGATTGATTTCTCCTGTAAATCATCACAGATCAGTGCAGTGAGCTGTAAACAGTTTAAATGAGCATAAAGTTTATTATGTAGTTCTACAAGGTCTCAGTCTGAACCTCCTCCAGCTGGACGGACGACATCAACACCACAGTCAACCTCATCCCAGACTGGACTGAGCGTGTCGGGCGTCGCCGCTCTCACGGCTCTTTCAGTGGGATTTCGGAGATCATCCAGTGCTGTGGAACCAGCGCCGAACGCTCTGAGCTGCTGGAGCTTCACTGCTGATGAAAATCCCGCTGCTCAGTTCTGACGGATCCACTCTGATTGATGTGGAGAACGCAGAACGTTCTGCTCAGGGGTCTCAGCTCCTCTCAGACTGAAGGAGCCGGTCAGAAGCTCTATGACCCCCTCTTACAGTTGGAGTGTGGTTGGTTCCTCGGCGCCTCACGGTTGTTACAATATGATGCTTTGAAATCAGATGAATCTTTATGAATCACCCTGTATATCTACAAATCGGCCTAAAGTGCCTGTAGTTGCAGAAACTTGTGACATATTGTTTTTGTTTTTTTTAATATGCTCCCAAAGAAAATGTCCAAGAAGGTTTGAATATGTGTACAGATGTACAGATAAGTCCATTTAACATTACATAAATAAACATAAACGAATAAAAAGTGCTTTTACTCTGCCTAATAAACAGCGTTCAGTAACTGCGTGCACGAGTGCCAGTTTTCTATTTCACTCAAATCACGAAGCGACACCGAGCATTTGCTGTCTGGTGTTAAGTGCACTTAAAAACTAAAGCTTCAGTACTCGGCATTAATTAGGCTGCATCACCCCAGTTAGTGAATCACTGGTGTTTCAAAATGAACAGTATTCCAGATTCTGCTAGGCAGCCTGTGCTGTGTGTAGCTCTGCTCATTATATTGTTGTTGTTGGAAAAAAAACCTTGTATCTCCAAAATGGTAACTTTACAGAAGAAGGAACAAAACATACTGTACTTTTAATGTAAGTCAATGGAACCAGAGTCCCCCCAAGTAATTTACGGTCATTTCTATTAGTCCATTCATCATGAAGTTTACATACAATGTAAAGGGTAACAGGTTTTTTTATTTAAACTATGTCAAAAACTGGAAAACGTCGAAAATGGAGTTACGAGGTTTTCTTCCAACAACAGCGATATGCATTAAAAGCATTTAAAGCACTGCGGGCACTGAATGAGAAGCTGAGTTCAACCTTGTAAAGAGTCAAGCTTTAGAAGAAAGTTTAGAAGAAGCTGTTCTACTTTTGAGGAAAAGTCTCCTGTCAGAGATGCAGGAAAAGTGTGGTCGTGTGGGCGTGTAGAAATGGGTTATGACCATTTTTGGCACATAAAACCTCTTAAATGTTAGAATTGGGCATAGATGGGTACAAATATAGGAAAAATAAAGTACAAGAAAAAAAAAAAAAAGATATCAGCTCTTAAAACCCCTGAAAGATTTGAGTGCTGACATCCAACAGGGGAGTACGGTTGGTGGGCTTTGGCTCTAAACAGCTCTGTGATTAATGTGCTCAGATATTCGTTTATATTAAAAACATGCTGTTCCCAAACTTTTGACAGGCGGTGTATCCATGCTAGGTGATCTCTGTGTTCACCTTCCAGTCTGGCTCAGTGTTAGCAGCGCTATAGTGGCTCTGGCATTGGGAACATCCAAGCCGCTCCCGCCCCAGTGCCAGCGCAAAAGACCAAACGAGGACCCCCGTGGCCCACTGCAGCGAGAAGTGACCTCACAGTAACTTAAAGCAGACTGAAAGGTGATACACAGACAACTTTATGAAAGCTAGTCTTCATGTGTTTTAGTGTAGCATGTAATTGAAGAATCAGCCACAGTTCGGTTCCATACTTTAGTTCAGACCGACTGAATCAGTTCAGTTAATACTGAAGCAGCACCAGAATTCATTTAAATCTGTGTTCTGGACACTTCCCACCCGAGAAATTCTCCCCACCTCTTATCGTGTTGTTGGATGAATGGACAGATTGTATGATAGACGTTTCTCATTTCTTTTTTTGAGGCAATGCTCACAGTAACCGTGCATATTCAGTGTATAGAGGGTGTAAATATCATGTACGTGATTTCATTTTGTATTTTCACAAAATAAACCTGGGTGTTTCTGTGTTGTTAAGTGTGTGTGCATGATATTCATTAGGAGTGGTTCAAGTCTGAGGCAGCTTGGTGTTAGTTAATTGTGAGGATGAGGATGGTGATGATGATGCAGCAGTGTTGGCAGTATTGAGAGAAGGATGTCCAACAACCTGAAGCTGTTATGGTAAGCGTCACGGGTCACCATGAAGTTTTAACAAGGTGTCTTAAAGGGGAATTCCACTGATTTTTCAATCTTTCTTCGTAATTCAGTGTGTGAGATGTAAACCGAGCGATTCTGAGTGGTTTTGTGTGAAATGTTTGAGATGTATAGAGTGGTGGTGATAGGAACCAGGGGTTGCCTTGACTATGACACAAATATAGGCATTTTATTTACAACTCCAGTTCCAAAAGAAGTTGGGATGCTTTGCAGAAAGTTAATAAAAATAGGATGCAATGATGTGCAAATCATGTAAGCAGTATTTTTAAAGGAAAACACTACATATCAAGTGTTGAAACTGAGAGATTTGTGTTATTTATTTATTTTTTTTAATATTTGCCCATTTTTAATTTGATGCCAACAACATGTTCCAAAAAAGTTGGGACAGGGGCCTGTTTACCACTGAGTTTCATCACCTCTTCTTTTAACAGCACTCTGTAAGTGTTTGGGAAATGAGCAGACGCTGCTGTATTTTTAAAATGTGCCAAATGTTCTCAGTGGTGACCGGTCTGGACTGCAGGCAGGTGAGTTTAGCACCCAGACTCTTTTAAAATGGAGCCATGCTGCTGTAATACATGCAGAATGTGGTTTGTCATTGTCTTGCTGAAGTAATCTGTTCAATGATAACCAGCTCAGTGGTCTTTAGCCCGGAGTGGCTAATTTCAAATGTTGATTCGTCGGACCGCCGGACACTTTTCCACTTCCCCTCAGTCCATTTTAAATGAGCTCAGGCCCAGAGAAGGTGGCAGCGTTTCTGGATCCTGTTTATATTTGGGTTCTTCTTTGTGTTTTAGAGTTTAACAGCGTTTGTGGATGCAGTGATGAACTGTGTTCACAGTCAGTGGTTTTCAGAAGTGTTTCTGAGCCCATGCAGTGATTTCCACTACAGAATCATGTCTGTTTTTAATGCAGTGCTGCCTGAGGGCCCAAAGATCACGGCCAGCAGATACTGGTGTTCAGCCTCGTCCCTCACAGACAGAGATTTCTCCAGATTCTCGGAGTCTTTAATGATATTCTGCACCGTAGACGATGAAAAGCAGAAGCTCTTTGCTGTTTTATGTTGAGGAACGTTCTTCTTGAGTTGTTGCTCTATTTGATGGTGCAGTCTTTCACAGAGTGGTGACCCCTCCTCATCTAAACTTCAGAAAGACTCCGCCTCTCTGAGATGCTCTTTATTTGGGCCGTGTTTTTGGGATCAAGTTCAAAATCGGCAGATATTTGTCAAAAAAAACAGTAAAATGTTTTAGTTTCAACATTTGATATGTTGTCTTTGTACAACATTTTTGAAAAGTCGAAAAAACACACACATAGGTAATACTATAGCCTTATGTAATTTGGAGAGTTTGGTCCAATGACGGATTTACATTTTATGGAGGAATTTGAATTATTTGTACAAAAGAAACATGCTTCACATGGCTTCTGTTGTTGAAATAATTCAAATTCCTCCATAAAATGTAAATTCGATATTGCACCATATTTTCCAAAATACATAAGGCTATAGTATTACCTATGTGTGAGTTTTTTCGACCATTCAAAAATAACCTTATATTTCACTTCAATGCATCAAAGTTTGCTTTAAAATCGCTCCACATGGTTTCTTTTGTCCAAATAATTTAAATTCCTCAACAAAATGTACATTTGATATTGCACCATATTTTCCAAAATACATAAGGCTATAATATTACCTATGTGTGCGTTTTTTGATCATTCAAAAATGACCTTATATTTCACTCCAGTGCATGAAGGTTTGTTGGAAAATGGCTCCACATGGTTTCTTTTGTCCAAATAATTCAAATTCCTCCATAAAATGTAAATTCAATATTGCACCAAACTGTGCAAAATACATAACGCTATAGTATTAACTTTGTGTGTTTTTTGACCAATCATGAATTACCTTATATTTCACTTCAGTGCATGAAGTTTTGTTGGAAAATGCCTCCACATGGTTTCTTTTATCCAAAAATGTCAAATTCCTCCATAAAATGTACATTCGAAATTGCACCATATTTTCCAAAATACATAAGGCTATAGTATTACCTATTTCTGCATTTTTTGACCATTCAAAAATTACCTTATATTTCACTCCAGTGCATCAAAGTTTGTTGGAAAATGGCTCCACATGGTTTCTTTTGTCCAAATAATTCAAATTCCTCAACAAAATGTAAATTCGATATTGCACAAAACTCTCCAAAATACATAAGGCTATAGTATTACCTATGTGTGAGTTTTTTCGACCATTCAAAAAATGACCTTATATTTCACTCCAATGTATCATTGTTTGCTGGTAAATGGCTCCACATGGCTTCTGTTGTCCAAATAATTCAAATTCCTCCATAAAATGTACATTCGATATTGCACCATATTTTCCAAAATACATAAGGCTATAGCATTACCTATTTGTACATTTTATGACCATTCAAAAATTAGCTTATATTTCACTCCAGTGCATCAAGGATTGTTGGAAAATGGCTCCACATGGTTTCTTTTGTCCAAATAATTCAAATTCCTCAACAAAATGTACATTTGATATTGCACCAAATTTTCCAAAATACATAAGGCTATAGCATTACCTATTTGTACATTTTATGACCATTCAAAAATCACCTTATATTTCACTTCAATGCATCAATATTTGTTGGAAAATGCCTCGACATGGCTTCTTTTGTCCAAATAATTCAAATTCCTCAACAAAATGTACATTTGATATTGCACCAAATTTTCCAAAATACATAAGGCTATAGTATTACCTATGTGTGCGTTTTTTCGACCAATCATGAATTACCTTAAATTTCACTCCAGTGCATCAAGGATTGTTGGAAAATGCCTCCACATGGTTTCTTTTGTCCAAAAATGTCAAATTCCTCCATAAAATGTACATTTGATATTGCACCAAATTTTCCAAAATGCATAAGGCTATAGTATTACCTTTGTGTGTTTTTTGACCAATCATGAATTACCATAAATTTCACTTCAGTGCATCAAGTTTTGTTGGAAAATGCCCCCACATGGCTTCTTTTGTCCAAATAATTCAAATTGCTCCATAAAATGTACATTCGATATTGCACCATATTTTCCAAAATACATAAGGCTATAGCATTACCTATTTGTACATTTTATGACCATTCAAAAATTAGCTTATATTTCACTCCAGTGCATCAAGGATTGTTGGAAAATGGCTCCACATGGTTTCTTTTGTACAAATAATTCAAATTCCTCAACAAAATGTAAATTCGATATTGCACCATATTTTCCAAAATACATAAGGCTATAGTATTACCTATGTGTGCCTTTTTTTACCATTCAAAAATGACCTTATATTTCACTCCAATGCATCAACTTTTGCTGGTAAATGCCTCCACATGGTTTCTTTTATCCAAAAATGTCAAATTCCTCCACAAAATGTAAATTCGACATTGCACCAAATTTTCCAAAATACATAAGGCTATAGTATTACCTACGTGTGAGTTTTTTCGACCATTCAAAAATGACCTTATATTTCACTCCAATGTATCATTGTTTGCTGGAAAATGGCTCCACATGGTTTCTTTTGTCCAAATAATTCAAATTCCTCAACAAAATGTAAATTCGATATTGCACCAAACTCTCCAAAATACATAAGGCTATAGTATTACCTATGTGTGCGTTTTTTCGACCAATCATGAATTACCTTAAATTTCACTCCAGTGCATCAAGGTTTGCTGGTAAATGGCTCCACATGGCTTCTTTTGTCCAAAAATGTCAAATTTCTCCATAAAATGTACATTCGACATTGCACCATATTTTCCAAAATACATAAGGCTATAGTATTACCTATGTGTGCGTTTTTTGACCATTCAAAAATGACCTTATATTTCACTCCAATGTATTATTGTTTGCTGGTAAATGGCTCCACATGGTTTCTTTAGTCTAAATAATTCAAATTCCTCAACAAAATGTACATTTGATATTGCACCAAATTTTCCAAAATACATAAGGCTATAGTATTACCTATGTGTGAGTTTTTTTGACCATTCAAAAATCACCTTATATTTCACTTCAATGCATCAAGATTTGTTGGAAAATGCCTCGACATGGCTTCTTTTGTCCAAATAATTCAAATTCCTCCATAAAATGTACATTCGAGATTGCACCATTTTTTCCAAAATACATAAGGCTATAGTATTACCTATGTGTGCGTTTTTTCGACCAATCATGAATTACCTTAAATTTCACTTCAGTGCATCAAAGTTTCCTTTAAAATCGATCCACATGGTTTCTTTTGTCCAAATAATTCAAATTCCTCAACAAAATGTACAGTTGATATTGCAGCAAATTTTGCAAAATACATAAGGCTATAGTATTACCTATTTGTGCGTTTTTTGACCATTCAAAAATGACCTTATATTTCAGTCCAGTGCATCAAGGTTTGTTGGAAAATGGCTCCACATGGTTTCTTTTGTCCAAAAATGTCAAATTCCTCCATAAAATGTACATTTGATATTGCACCAAATTTTCCAAAATGCATAAGGCTATAGTATTACCTTTGTGTGTTTTTTGACCAATCATGAATTACCATAAATTTCACTTCAGTGCATCAAGTTTTGTTGGAAAATGCCCCCACATGGCTTCTTTTGTCCAAATAATTCAAATTGCTCCATAAAATGTACATTCGATATTGCACCATATTTTCCAAAATACATAAGGCTATAGCATTACCTATTTGTACATTTTATGACCATTCAAAAATTAGCTTATATTTCACTCCAGTGCATCAAGGATTGTTGGAAAATGGCTCCACATGGTTTCTTTTGTTCAAAAATGTCAAATTCCTCCATAAAATGTACATTCGACATTGCACCATATTTTCCAAAATACATAAGGCTATATTATTACCTATGTGTGAGTTTTTTCGACCATTCAAAAATCACCTTATATTTCACTTCAGTGCATCAAAGTTTGCTTTAATATCGATCCACATGGTTACTTTTGTCCAAATAATTCAAATTCCTCAACAAAATGTAAATTCAATATTGCACCAAACTCGGCAAAATACATAACGCTATAGTATTAACTTTGTGTGTTTTTTACCAATCATGAATTACCTTATATTTCACTTCAGTGCATGAAGTTTTGTTGGAAAATGCCTCCACATGGTTTCTTTTATCCAAAAATGTCAAATTCCTCCATAAAATGTACATTCGAAATTGCACCATATTTTCCAAAATACATAAGCCTATATTATTACCTATTTCTGCATTTTTTGACCATTCAAAAATGACCTTATATTTCACTCCAATGTATTATTGTTTGCTGGAAAATGGCTCCACATGGTTTCTTTTGTCTAAATAATTCAAATTCCTCAACAAAATGTACATTTGATATTGCACCAAATTTTCCAAAATACATAAGGCTATAGTATTACCTATGTGTGAGTTTTTTTGACCATTCAAAAATCACCTTATATTTCACTTCAATGCATCAATATTTGTTGGAAAATGCCTCGACATGGCTTCTTTTGTCCAAATAATTCAAATTCCTCCATAAAATGTACATTCGAGATTGCACCATTTTTTCCAAAATACATAAGGCTATAGTATTACCTATGTGTGCGTTTTTTCGACCAATCATGAATTACCTTAAATTTCACTCCAGTGCATCAAGGATTGTTGGAAAATGCCTCCACATGGTTTCTTTTGTCCAAATTATTCAAATTCCTCCATAAAATATAAATTCGATATTGCACTAAACTCTCCAAAATACATAAGGCTATAGTATTACCTATTTGTGCGTTTTTTGACCAATCATGAATTACCGTAAATTTCACTCCAGTGCATCAAGGTTTGTTGGAAAATGGCTCCACATGGTTTCTTTTGTCCAAATAATTGAAATTCCTCCATAAAATGTACATTTGATATTGCACCAAATTTTCCAAAATACATAAGGCTATAGTATTACCTATTTTTGCGTTTTTTGACCATTCAAAAATGACCTTATATTTCACTCCAGTGCATCAAGGATTGTTGGAAAATGGCTCCACATGGTTCCTTTTGTCCAAAAATGTGAAATTTCTCCATAAAATGTACATTCGATATTGCACCATATTTTCCAAAATACATAAGGCTATAGTATTACCTTTGTGTGTTTTTTGACCAATCATGAATTACCTTAAATTTCACTCCAGTGCATCAAGGTTTGTTGGAAAATGCCTCCACATGGTTCTTTTGTACAAATAATTCAAATTTCTCCATATAATTTACATTCGACATTGCACCATATTTTCCAAAATACATAAGGCTATAGTATTACTTATGTGTGAGTTTTTTCGGCCATTCAAAAATGACCTTATATTTCACTCCAATGTATCATTGTTTGCTGGTAAATGGCTCCACATGGCTTCTGTTGTCCAAATAATTCAAATTCCTCCATAAAATGTACATTCGATATTGCACCATATTTTCCAAAATACATAAGGCTATAGCATTACCTTTGTGTGTTTTTTGACCATTCATGAATTACCTTAAATTTCACTCTAGTGCATCAGGTTTTGTTGGAAAACAGCTCCACATGGTTCCTTTTGTCCAAAAATATCAAATTCCTCCATAAACTGTACATTCAACATTGCACCACATTTTCCAAAATACATAAGGCTATAGTATTACCTATGTGTGAGTTTTTTCGACCATTCAAAAATGACCTTATATTTCCCTCCAATGTATCATTGTTTGCTGGTAAATGGCTCCACATGGTTTCTTTTGTCTAAATAATTCAAATTCCTCAACAAAATGTACATTTTATATTGCACCAAATTTTCAAAAATACATAAGGCTATAGTATTACCTATGTGTGAGTTTTTTTGACCATTCAAAAATGACCTTATATTTCACTCCAATGTATCATTGTTTGCTGGTAAATGCCTCCATATGGCTTCTGTTGTTGAAATAATTCAAATTCCTCCATAAAATGTGCATTCGAAATTGCACCATATTTTCCAAAATACATAAGGCTATAGTATTACCTTTGTGTGTTTTTTGACCAATCATGAATTACCTTAAATTTCACTTCAGTGCATCAAGGATTGTTGGAAAATGCCTCCACATGGTTCTTTTGTACAAATAATTCAAATTTCTCCATAAAATGTACATTCGACATTGCACAATATTTTCCAAAATACATAAGGCTATAGTATTACCTATGTGTGAGTTTTTCGACCATTCAAAAATCACCTTATATTTCACTTCAGTGCATCAAAGTTTGCTTTAAAATCGATCCACATGGTTTCTTTTGTACAAATAATTCAAATTCCTCCATAAACTGTAAATTAATTATTGCACCAAACTCTGCAAAATACATAAGGCTATAGTATTACCTTTGTGTGTTTTTTGACCAATCATGAATTACCTTAAATTTCACTCCAGTGCATAAAGGTTTGTTGGAAAATGCCTCCACATGGTTCTTTTGTACAAATAATTCATATTTCTCCATAAAATGTACATTTGACGTTGCACCATATTTTCCAAAATACATAAGGCTATAGTATTACCTAAGTGTGAGTTTTTTTGGCCATTCAAAAATGACCTTATATTTCACTCCAATGTATCAACTTTTGCTGGTAAATGGCTCCACATGGTTTCGTTTGTCCAAATAATTCAAATTCCTCCATAAAATGTAAATTCAATATTGCACCAAACTGCAAAATACATAAGGCTATAGTATTACCTATGTGTGAGTTTTTTCGGCCATTCAAAAATGACCTTATATTTCACTCCAATGTATCAACATTTGCTGGTAAATGGCTCCACATGGCTTCTTTTGTGCAAATAATTCAAATTTCTCCATAAAATGTACATTCGACATTGCACCATATTTTCCAAAATACATAAGGCTATAGTATTACCTATGTGTGAGTTTTTTCGGCCATTCAAAAATGACCGTATATTTCACTCCAATGTATCAACTTTTGCTGGTAAATGGCTCCACATGGCTTCTTTCGTGCAAATAATTCAAATTCCTCCATAAAATGTACATTCGATATTGCACCAAATTTTCCAAAATACATAAGGCTATAGTATTACCTATGTGTGAGTTTTTTGACCAATCATGAATTACCTTATATTTCAATCCAGTGCATCAAGGATTGTTGGAAAACAGATCCACATGGTTTCTTTTGTCCAAATAATTCAAATTCCTCCATAAAATGTACATTCGATATTGCATCATATTTTCCAAAATACATAAGGCTATAGTATTATCTATGTGTGAGTTTTTCGACCATTCAAAAATCACCTTATATTTCACTCCAGTGCATCAAGGATTGTTGGACAATGGCTCCACATGGTTTCTTTTGTCCAAAAATGTCAAATTCCTCCATAAAATGTACATTCAACATTGCACCATGTTTTCCAAAATACATAAGGCTATAGTATTATCTATGTGTGAATTTTTCGACCATTCAAAAATCACCTTATATTTCACTTCAGTGCATCAAAGTTTGCTTTAAAATCGATCCACATGTTTTCTTTTGTCCAAATAATTCAAATTCCTCAACAAAATGTAAATTTGATATTGCACCAAATTTTCCAAAATACATAAGGCTATACTATTACCTATTTGTGCCTTTTTTGATCATTCAAAAATGACCTTATATTTCACTCCAGTGCATCAAGGTTTGTTGGAAAATGGCTCCACATGGTTCCTTTTGTCCAAAAATGTCAAATTCCTCCATAAACTGTACATTCAACATTGCACCACATTTTCCAAAATACATAAGGCTATAGTATTACCTATGTGTGAGTTTTTTCGACCATTCAAAAATGACCTTATATTTCCCTCCAATGTATCATTGTTTGCTGGTAAATGGCTCCACATGGTTTCTTTTGTCTAAATAATTCAAATTCCTTAACAAAATGTACATTTTATATTGCACCAAATTTTCCAAAATACATAAGGCTATAGTATTACCTATGTGTGAGTTTTTTTGACCATTCAAAAATCACCTTATATTTCACTTCAATGCATCAAGATTTGTTGGAAATGCCTCGACATGGCTTCTTTTGTCCAAATAATTCAAATTCCTCCATAAAATATAAATTCGATATTGCACTAAACTCTCCAAAATACATAAGGCTATAGTATTCCCTATTTGTGCGTTTTTTGACCAATCATGAATTACCGTAAATTTCACTCCAGTGCATCAAGGTTTGTTGGAAAATGGCTCCACATGGTTTCTTTTGTCCAAATAATTGAAATTCCTCCATAAAATGTACATTTGATATTGCACCAAATTTTCCAAAATACATAAGGCTATAGTATTACCTATTTGTGCGTTTTTTGACAATTCAAAAATGACCTTATATTTCACTCCAGTGCATCAAGGATTGTTGGAAAATGGCTCCACATGGTTTCTTTTGTCCAAAAATGTCAAATTCCTTCATAAAATGTACATTCGACATTGCACCATATTTTCCAAAATACATAAGGCTATAGTATTACCTATGTGTGAGTTTTTTCGACCATTCAATAATCACCTCATATTTCATTTCAGTGCATCAAAGTTTGCTTTACTATCGATCCACATGGTTTCTTTTGTCCAAATAATTCAAATTCCTCCATAAAATGTATATTTGACATTGCACAATATTTTCCAAAATGTGTGAGTTTTTTCGACTATTCAAAAATGACCTTATATTTCACTCCAATGTATCATTGTTTGCTGGTAAATTCCTCCACATGGCTTCTGTTGTTGAAATAATTCAAATTCCTCCATAAAATGTACATTCGAAATTGCACCATATTTTCCAAAATACATAAGGCTATAGTATTACCTATGTGTGAGTTTTTTGACCAATCATGAATTACCTTATATTTCACTTCAGTGCATCAAGGATTGTTGGAAAACAGATCCACATGGTTTCTTTTGTCCAAATAATTCAAATTCCTCCATAAAATGTACATTCGATATTGCATCATATTTTCCAAAATACATAAGGCTATAGTATTACCTAGGTGTGCGTTTTTTGACCAATCATGAATTACCTTATATTTCACTCCAGTGCATAAAGGTTTGTTGGAAAATGCCTCCACATGGTTTCTTTTGTCCAAATTATTCAAATTCCTCCATAAAATGTACATTGGATATTGCATCATATTTTCCAAAATACTTAATATTACCTATTTGTGCGTTTTTTTTGACCATTCAAAAATGACCTTATATTTCACTCCAGTACATCAAGGATTGTTGGAAAATGGCTCCACATGGTTTCTTTTGTCCAAAAATGTCCATTTCCTCCATAAAATGTACATTCAACATTGCACCATATTTTCCAAAATACATAAGGCTATAGTATTACCTATGTGTGAGTTTTTCGACCATTCAAAAATCACCTTATATTTCACTTCAGTGCATCAAAGTTTGCTTTAAAATCGATCCACATGTTTTCTTTTGTCCAAATAATTCAAATTCCTCAACAAAATGTAAATTTGATATTGCACCAAATTTTCCAAAATACATAAGGCTATACTATTACCTATTTGTGCCTTTTTTGATCATTCAAAAATGACCTTATATTTCACTCCAGTGCATCAAGGTTTGTTGGAAAATGGCTCCACATGGTTCCTTTTGTCCAAAAATATCAAATTCCTCCATAAACTGTACATTCAACATTGCACCACATTTTCCAAAATACATAAGGCTATAGTATTACCTATGTGTGAGTTTTTTCGACCATTCAAAAATCACCTTATATTTCACTTCAATGCATCAAGATTTGTTGGAAAATGCCTCGACATGGCTTCTTTTGTCCAAATAATTCAAATTCCTCCATAAAATATAAATTCGATATTGCACTAAACTCTCCAAAATACATAAGGCTATAGTATTCCCTATTTGTGCGTTTTTTGACCAATCATGAATTACCGTAAATTTCACTCCAGTGCATCAAGGTTTGTTGGAAAATGGCTCCACATGGTTTCTTTTGTCCAAATAATTGAAATTCCTCCATAAAATGTAAATTTGATATTGAACCAAATTTTCCAAAATA
This sequence comes from Pygocentrus nattereri, assembly GCF_015220715.1. Classification (NCBI taxonomy): domain Eukaryota; kingdom Metazoa; phylum Chordata; class Actinopteri; order Characiformes; family Serrasalmidae; genus Pygocentrus; species Pygocentrus nattereri. Next base: position 40,209,084 of record NC_051223.1, read on the forward strand.
CATAAGGCTATAGTATTACCTACTTGTGCGTTTTTTTGACCATTCAAAAATGACCTTATATTTCACTCCAGTGCATCAAGGTTTGTTGGAAAATGGCTCCACATGGTTTCTTTTGTCCAAAAATGTCCATTTCCTCCATAAAATGTACATTCAACATTGCACCATATTTTCCAAAATACATAAGGCTATAGTATTACCTATGTGTGAGTTTTTCGACCATTCAAAAATCACCTTATATTTCACTTCAGTGCATCAAAGTTTGCTTTAAAATCGATCCACATGTTTTCTTTTGTCCAAATAATTCAAATTCCTCAACAAAATGTAAATTTGATATTGCACCAAATTTTCCAAAATACATAAGGCTATACTATTACCTATTTGTGCCTTTTTTGATCATTCAAAAATGACCTTATATTTCACTCCAGTGCATCAAGGTTTGTTGGAAAATGGCTCCACATGGTTCCTTTTGTCCAAAAATATCAAATTCCTCCATAAACTGTACATTCAACATTGCACCACATTTTCCAAAATACATAAGGCTATAGTATTACCTATGTGTGAGTTTTTTCGACCATTCAAAAATCACCTTATATTTCACTTCAATGCATCAAGATTTGTTGGAAAATGCCTCGACATGGCTTCTTTTGTCCAAATAATTCAAATTCCTCCATAAAATATAAATTCGATATTGCACTAAACTCTCCAAAATACATAAGGCTATAGTATTCCCTATTTGTGCGTTTTTTGACCAATCATGAATTACCGTAAATTTCACTCCAGTGCATCAAGGTTTGTTGGAAAATGGCTCCACATGGTTTCTTTTGTCCAAATAATTGAAATTCCTCCATAAAATGTAAATTTGATATTGCACCAAATTTTCCAAAATACATAAGGCTATAGTATTACCTATTTGTGCGTTTTTTTGACCATTCAAAAATGACCTTATATTTCACTCCAGTGCATCAAGGTTTGTTGGAAAATGGCTCCACATGGTTCATTTTGTCCAAAAATGTCAAATTCCTTCATAAAATGTACATTCGACATTGCACCATATTTTCCAAAATACATAAGGCTATAGTATTACCTATGTGTGAGTTTTTTCGACCATTCAAAAATCACCTCATATTTCATTTCAGTGCATCAAAGTTTGCTTTACTATCGATCCACATGGTTTCTTTCGTCCAAATAATTCAAATTCCTCCATAAAATGTATATTTGACATTGCACAATATTTTCCCAAATGTGTGAGTTTTTTCGACCATTCAAAAATGACCTTATATTTCACTCCAATGTATCATTGTTTGCTGGTAAATGCCTCCACATGGCTTCTGTTGTTGAAATAATTCAAATTCCTCCATAAAATGTACATTCGAAATTGCACCATATTTTCCAAAATACATAAGGCTATAGTATTACCTATGTGTGAGTTTTTTGACCAATCATGAATTACCTTATATTTCACTTCAGTGCATCAAGGATTGTTGGAAAACAGATCCACATGGTTTCTTTTGTCCAAATAATTCAAATTCCTCCATAAAATGTACATTCGATATTGCATCATATTTTCCAAAATACATAAGGCTATAGTATTACCTAGGTGTGCGTTTTTTGACCAATCATGAATTACCTTATATTTCACTCCAGTGCATAAAGGTTTGTTGGAAAATGCCTCCACATGGTTTCTTTTGTCCAAATTATTCAAATTCCTCCATAAAATGTACATTGGATATTGCATCATATTTTCCAAAATACTTAATATTACCTATTTGTGCGTTTTTTTTGACCATTCAAAAATGAGCTTATATTTCACTCCAGTGCATCAAGGATTGTTGGAAAATGGCTCCACATGGTTTCTTTTGTCCAAAAATGTCAAATTCCTCCATAAAATGTACATTCAACATTGCACCATATTTTCCAAAATACATAAGGCTATAGTATTACCTATGTGTGAGTTTTTCGACCATTCAAAAATCACCTTATATTTCACTTCAGTGCATCAAAGTTTGCTTTAAAATCGATCCACATGTTTTCTTTTGTCCAAATAATTCAAATTCCTCAACAAAATGTAAATTTGATATTGCACCAAATTTTCCAAAATACATAAGGCTATACTATTACCTATTTGTGCCTTTTTTGATCATTCAAAAATGACCTTATATTTCACTCCAGTGCATCAAGGTTTGTTGGAAAATGGCTCCACATGGTTCCTTTTGTCCAAAAATATCAAATTCCTCCATAAACTGTACATTCAACATTGCACCACATTTTCCAAAATACATAAGGCTATAGTATTACCTATGTGTGAGTTTTTTCGACCATTCAAAAATCACCTTATATTTCACTTCAATGCATCAAGATTTGTTGGAAAATGCCTCGACATGGCTTCTTTTGTCCAAATAATTCAAATTCCTCCATAAAATATAAATTCGATATTGCACTAAACTCTCCAAAATACATAAGGCTATAGTATTCCCTATTTGTGCGTTTTTTGACCAATCATGAATTACCGTAAATTTCACTCCAGTGCATCAAGGTTTGTTGGAAAATGGCTCCACATGGTTTCTTTTGTCCAAATAATTGAAATTCCTCCATAAAATGTACATTTGATATTGCACCAAATTTTCCAAAATACATAAGGCTATAGTATTACCTATTTGTGCGTTTTTTGACCATTCAAAAATGACCTTATATTTCACTCCAGTGCATCAAGGATTGTTGGAAAATGGCTCCACATGGTTTCTTTTGTCCAAAAATGTCAAATTCCTCCATAAAATGTACATTCGACATTGCACCATATTTTCCAAAATACATAAGGCTATAGTATTACCTATGTGTGAGTTTTTTCGGCCATTCAAAAATGACCTTATATTTCACTCCAATGTATCATTGTTTGCTGGTAAATGGCTCCACATGGCTTCTGTTGTCCAAATAATTCAAATTCCTCCATAAAATGTACATTCGATATTGCACCATATTTTCCAAAATACATAAGGCTATAGTATTACCTATTTGTGCCTTTTTTGACCATTCATGAATTACCTTAAATTTCACTCTAGTGCATCAAGGATTGTTGGAAAACAGCTCCACATGGTTTCTTTTGTACAAATTATTCAAATTCCTCCATAAAATGTAAATTCAATATTGCACCAAACTCGGCAAAATACATAAGGCTATAGTATTCCCTTTGTGTGTTTTTTGACCAATCATGAATTACCTTATATTTCACTCCAGTGCAGCAAGTTTTGTTGGAAAATGCCTCCACATGGTTTGTTTTGTCCAAATAATTCAAATTCCTCCATAAAATGTACATTCGATATTGCACCATATTTTCCAAAATACATAAGGCTATAGTATTACCTATTTGTGCCTTTTTTGACCATTCATGAATTACCTTAAATTTCACTCTAGTGCATCAAGGATTGTTGGAAAACAGCTCCACATGGCTTCTGTTGTCCAAATAATTCAAATTCCTCCAAAAAAATGTAAATTCGATATTGCACCAAATTTTCCAAAATACATAAGGCTATAGCATTACCTCCTTGTGAGTTTTTTGACCAATCATGAATTACCTTATATTTCACTCCAGTGCATAAAGGTTTGTTGGAAAATGGCTCCACATGGTTTCTTTTGTACAAATAATTAAAATTCCTCCATAAAATGTAAATTCAATATTGCACCAAACTCTGCAAAATACATAAGGCTATAGTATTACCTTTGTGTGTTTTTTGACCAATCATGAATTACCTTAAATGTCACTCCAGTGCATCAAGTTTTGTTGGAAAATGCCTCCACATGGTTCTTTTGTACAAATAATTCAAATTCCTCCATAAAATGTAAATTCATCATTGCACCACACTCTCCAAATTACATAAGGCTATAGTATTACCTATATTTGAGTTTTTTGACCAATCATGAATTACCTTATATTTCACTCCAGTGCATCAAGGATTGTTGGAAAACAGCTCCACATGGTTTCTTTTGTCCAAATAATTCAAATTCCTCCATAAAATGTACATTGGATATTGCATCATATTTTCCAAAATACTTAAGGCTATAGTATTACCTATTTGTGCGTTTTTTTGACCATTCAAAAATGACCTTATATTTCACTCCAGCGCATCATGTTTTGTTGGAAAATGCCTCCACATGGTTTGTTTTGTACAAATAATTCAAATTCCTCCATAAAATGTAAATTCATCATTGCACCAAACTCTCCAAATTACATAAGGCTATAGTATTACCTATATTTGAGTTTTTTGACCAATCATGAATTACCTTATATTTCACTCCAGTGCATAAAGGTTTGTTGGAAAATGGCTCCACATGGTTTCTTTTGTACAAATAATTAAAATTCCTCCATAAAATGTAAATTCAATATTGCACCAAACTCTGCAAAATACATAAGGCTATAGTATTACCTTTGTGTGTTTTTTGACCAATCATGAATTACCTTAAATGTCACTCCAGTGCATCAAGTTTTGTTAGAAAATGCCTCCACATGGTTCTTTTGTACAAAAATGTCAAATTCCTCCATAAAATGTGCATTCGACATTGCACCATATTTTCCAAAATACATAAGGCTATAGTATTACCTATGTGTGAGTTTTTTCGACCATTCAAAAATCACCTTATATTTAACTTCAGTGCATCAAAGTTTGCTTTAAAATCGATCCACATGTTTTCTTTTGTCCAAATAATTCAAATTCCTCAACAAAATGTAAATTTGATATTGCACCAAATTTTCCAAAATACATAAGGCTATAGTATTACCTATTTGTGCCTTTTTTGATCATTCAAAAATGACCTTATATTTCACTCCAGTGCATCAAGGTTTGTTGGAAAATGGCTCCACATGGTTCCTTTTGTCCAAAAATGTCAAATTCCTCCATAAACTGTACATTCGATATTGCACCAAATTTTCCAAAATACATAAGGCTATAGTATTACCTATGTGTGAGTTTTTTGACCAATCATGAATTACCTTATATTTCACTCCAGTGCATCAAGGTTTGTTGGAAAATGCCTCCACATGGTTCTTTTGTACAAATAATTCAAATTCCTCCATAAAATGTACATTCGACATTGCACCATATTTTCCAAAATACATAAGGCTATAGTATTATCTATTTGTGCGTTTTTTGACCATTCATGAATTACCTTAAATTTCACTCTAGTGCATCAAGGATTGTTGGAAAACATGCTCCACATGGCTTCTTTTGTCGAAATAATTCAAATTCCTCCATAAAATGTACATTCGATATTGCACCATATTTTCCAAAATACATAAGGCTATAGTATTACCTATTGTGTGTTTTTTGACCAATTCATGAAATTACCTTATATTTCACTTCAGTGCATCAAGTTTGTTGGAAAATGCCTCCACATGGCTTCTTTTGTCCAAATAATTCAAATTCCTCCATAAAATGTACATTCGATATTGCACCATATTTTCCAAAATACATAAGGCTATAGTATTACCTTTGTGTGTTTTTTGACCAATCATGAATTACCTTAAATTTCACTCCAGTGCATCAAGGTTTGTTGGAAAATGCCTCCACATGGTTCTTTTGTACAAATAATTCAAATTTCTCCATAAAATGTACATTCGACATTGCACCATATTTTCCAAAATACATAAGGCTATAGTATTACCTATGTGTGAGTTTTTTCGGCCATTCAAAAATGACCTTATATTTCACTCCAATGTATCAACTCTTGCTGGTAAATGGCTCCACATGGTTTCGTTTGTCCAAATAATTCAAATTCCTCCATAAAATATACATTTGATATTGCAGAAAAAATTTCCAAAATACATAAGGCTATAGTATTACCTATGTGTGAGTTTTTTCGACCATTCAAAAATGACCTTAAATTTCACTCCAATGTATCATTGTTTGCTGGTAAATGGCTCCACATGGTTTCTTTTGTCTAAATAATTCAAATTCCTCAAAAAAATGTACATTTTATATTTCACCAAATTTTCCAAAATACATAAGGCTATAGTATTACCTATGTGTGAGTTTTTTTGACCATTCAAAAATCACCTTATATTTCACTTCAATGCATCAAGATTTGTTGGAAAATGCCTCGAAAATGGCTTCTTTTGTCCAAATAATTCAAATTCCTCCATAAAATATAAATTCGATATTGCACTAAACTCTCCAAAATACATAAGGCTATAGTATTCCCTATTTGTGCGTTTTTTGACCAATCATGAATTACCGTAAATTTCACTCCAGTGCATCAAGGTTTTTTGGAAAATGGCTCCACATGGCTTCTGTTGTCCAAATAATTAAAATTCCTCCATAAAATGTAAATTCAATATTGCACCAAACTCTGCAAAATACATAAGGCTATAGTATTACCTTTGTGTGTTTTTTGACCAATCATGAATTACCTTAAATTTCACTTCAGTGCATCAAGTTTTGTTGGAAAATGCCTCCACATGGATCTTTTGTCCAAATTATTAAAATTCCTCCATAAAATGTACATTCGACATTGCACCATATTTTCCAAAATACATAAGGCTATAGTATTACCTTTGTGTGTTTTTTGACCAATCATGAATTACCTTAAATTTCACTCCAGTGCATCAAGGTTTGTTGGAAAATGCCTCCACATGGTTGTTTTGTACAAATAATTCAAATTTCTCCATAAAATGTACATTCGACATTGCACCATATTTTCCAAAATACATAAGGCTATAGTATTACCTATGTGTGAGTTTTTTCGGCCATTCAAAAATGACCTTATATTTCACTCCAATGTATCAACTCTTGCTGGTAAATGGCTCCACATGGTTTCGTTTGTCCAAATAATTCAAATTCCTCCATAAAATATACATTTGATATTGCAGAAAAAATTTCCAAAATACATAAGGCTATAGTATTACCTATGTGTGAGTTTTTTCGGCCATTCAAATATGACCTTATATTTCACTGCAATGTATCATTGTTTGCTGGTAAATGGCTCCACATGGCTTCTGTTGTCCAAATAATTCAAATTCCTCCATAAAGTGTACATTCGATATTGCACCAAATTTTCCAAAATACATAAGGCTATAGCATTACCTCTTTGTGAGTTTTTTGACCATTCAAAAATCACCTTACATTTCACTTCAATGCATCAAAGTTTGCTTTAAAATCGATTAAATAATTCAAATTCCTCCATAAAATGTAAATTCAATATTGCACCAAACTCGGCAAAATACATAAGGCTATAGTATTACCTATGTGTGAGTTTTTTCGGCCATTCAAAAATGACCTTATATTTCACTCCAATATATCAACATTTGCTGGTAAATGGCTCCACATGGCTTTTTTTGTGCAAATAATTCAAATTCCTCCATAAAATGTACATTCGATATTGCACCAAATTTTCCAAAATACATAAGGCTATAGTATTACCTATATTTTAGTTTTTTGACCAATCATGAATTACCTTATATTTCACTCCAGTGCATCAAGTTTTGTTGGAAAATGCCTCCACATGGTTTGTTTTGTATAAATAATTCAAATTCCTCCATAAAATGTAAATTCATCATTGCACCAAACTCTCCAAATTACATAAGGCTATAGTATTACCTATATTTTAGTTTTTTGACCAATCATGAATTACCTTATATTTCACTCCAGTGCATCAAGGATTGTTGGAAAACAGCTCCACATGGTTTCTTTTGTCCAAATAATTGAAATTTCTCCATAAAATGTACATTCGATATTGCATCATATTTTCCAAAATACATAAGGCTATAGTATTACCTATGTGTGCGTTTTTTCGACCATTCATGAATTACCTTAAATTTCACTCCAGTGCATCAAGGATTGTTGGAAAATGGCTCCACATGGTTTCTTTTGTCCAAATAATTCAAATTCCTCCATAAAATGTACATTGGATATTGCATCATATTTTCCAAAATACATAAGGCTATAGTATTACCTATGTGTGTTTTTTGACCAATCATGAATTACCTTAAATTTCACTCCAGTGCATCAAGGTTTGTTGGAAAATGCCTCCACATGGTTCTTTTGTACAAATAATTCAAATTTCTCCATAAAATGTACATTCGACATTGCACCATATTTTCCAAAATACATAAGGCTATAGTATTACCTATGTGTGAGTTTTTTCGGCCATTCAAAAATGACCTTATATTTCACTCCAATGTATCAACTTTTGCTGGTAAATGGCTCCACATGGTTTCGTTTGTCCAAATAATTCAAATTCCTCCATAAAATGTACATTTGATATTGCACCAAATTTTCCAAAATACATAAGGCTATTACCTATTGTATTACCTATGTGTGAGTTTTTTCGACCATTCAAAAATGACCTTATATTTCACTCCAATGTATCATTGTTTGCTGGTAAATGGCTCCACATTGCTTCTGTTGTTGAAATAATTCAAATTCCTCCATAAAATGTACATACGAAATTGCACCACATTTTCCAAAATACATAAGGCTATAGTATTACCTATTTGTGCCTTTTTTGACCATTCATGAATTACCTTAAATTTCACTCTAGTGCATCAAGGATTGTTGGAAAACAGCTCCACATGGCTTCTTTTGTTGAAATAATTCAAATTCCTCCAAAAAATGTAAATTCGATATTGCACCAAATTTTCCAAAATACATAAGGCTATAGTATTACCTTTGTGTGTTTTTTGACCAATCATGAATTACCTTAAATTTCACTTCAGTGCATCAAGTTTTGTTGGAAAATGCCTCCACATGGCTTCTTTTGTCCAAATAATTCAAATTCCTCCATAAAATGTACATTCGATATTGCACCATATTTTCCAAAATACATAAGGCTATAGTATTACCTTTGTGTGTTTTTTGACCAATCATGAATTACCTTAAATTTCACTCCAGTGCATCAAGGTTTGTTGGAAAATGCCTCCACATGGTTCTTTTGTACAAATAATTCAAATTTCTCCATAAAATGTACATTCGACATTGCACCATATTTTCCAAAATACATAAGGCTATAGTATTACCTATGTGTGAGTTTTTTCGGCCATTCAAAAATGACCTTATATTTCACTCCAATGTATCAACTTTTGCTGGTAAATGGCTCCACATGGTTTCGTTTGTCCAAATAATTCAAATTCCTCCATAAAATGTACATTTGATATTGCACCAAATTTTCCAAAATACATAAGGCTATAGTATTACCTATGTGTGAGTTTTTTCGACCATTCAAAAATGACCTTATATTTCACTCCAATGTATCATTGTTTGCGGGTAAATGGCTCCACATGGCTTCTGTTGTCCAAATAATTCAAATTCCTCCATAAAATGTACATTCGAAATTGCACCATATTTTCCAAAATACATAAGGCTATAGTATTACGTATTTGTGCGTTTTTTGACCATTCAAAAATCACCTTATATTTCACTTCAATGCATCAAAGTTTGCTTTAAAATCGATCCACATGGTTTCTTTTGTCCAAATAATTCAAATTCCTCCACAAAATGTAAATTTAATATTGCACCAAACTGCAAAATACATAAGGCTATAGTATTACCTATGTTGAGTTTTTTCGGCCATTCAAAAATGACCTTATATTTCACTCCAATGTATCATTGTTTGCGGGTAAATGGCTCCACATGGCTTCTGTTGTCCAAATAATTCAAATTCCTCCATAAAATGTACATTCGAAATTGCACCATATTTTCCAAAATACATAAGGCTATAGTATTACGTATTTGTGCGTTTTTTGACCATTCAAAAATCACCTTATATTTCACTTCAATGCATCAAAGTTTGCTTTAAAATCGATCCACATGGTTTCTTTTGTCCAAATAATTCAAATTCCTCCACAAAATGTAAATTTAATATTGCACCAAACTGCAAAATACATAAGGCTATAGTATTACCTATGTGTGAGTTTTTTCGGCCATTCAAAAATGACCTTATATTTCACTCCAATGTATCAACATTTGCTGGTAAATGGCTCCACATGGCTTCTTTTGTGCAAATAATTCAAATTCCTCCATAAAATGTACATTCGATATTGCACCAAATTTTCCAAAATACATAAGGCTATAGCATTACCTCTTTGTGAGTTTTTTGACCAATCATGAATTACCTTATATTTCACTCCAGTGCATCAAGTTTTGTTGGAAAATGCCTCCACATGGTTTGTTTTGTACAAATAATTCAAATTCCTCCATAAAATGTAAATTCATCATTGCACCAAACTCTCCAAATTAAATAAGGCTATAGTATTACCTATATTTTAGTTTTTTGACCAATCATGAATTACCTTATATTTCACTCCAGTGCATCAAGGATTGTTGGAAAACAGCTCCACATGGTTTCTTTTGTCCAAATAATTCAAATTCCTCCATAAAATGTACATTCGATATTGCATCATATTTTCCAAAATACATAAGGCTATAGTATTACCTATGTGTGCGTTTTTTCGACCATTCATGAATTACCTTAAATTTCACTCCAGTGCATCAAGGATTGTTGGAAAATGCCTCCACATGGTTCTTTTGTCCAAATAATTCAAATTCCTCCATAAAATGTACATTCGACATTGCACCATATTTTCCAAAATACATAAGGCTATAGTATTACCTATGTGTGAGTTTTTTCGACCATTCAAAAATCACCTTATATTTAATTCAGTGCATCAAAGTTTGCTTTAAAATCGATCCACATGTTTTCTTTTGTCCAAATATATCAAATTCCTCAACAAAATGTAAATTTGATATTGCACCAAATTTTCCAAAATACATAAGGCTATAGTATTACCTATTTGTGCCTTTGTTGATCATTCAAAAATGACCTTATATTTCACTCCAGTGCATCAAGGTTTGTTGGAAAATGGCTCCACATGGTTCCTTTTGTCCAAAAATGTCAAATTCCTCCATAAACTGTACATTCGACATTGCACCAAATTTTCCAAAATACATAAGGCTATAGTATTACCTTTGTGTGTTTTTTGACCAATCATGAATTACCTTAAATTTCACTCCAGTGCATCAAGGTTTGTTGGAAAATGCCTCCACATGGTTCTTTTGTACAAATAATTCAAATTTCTCCATAAAATGGACATTCGAAATTGCACCACATTTTCCAAAATACATAAGGCTATAGTATTACCTATTTGTGCCTTTTTTGACCATTCATGAATTACCTTAAATTTCACTCTAGTGCATCAAGGATTGTTGGAAAACAGCTCCACATGGCTTCTTTTGTTGAAATAATTCAAATTCCTCCAAAAAATGTAAATTCGATATTGCACCAAATTTTCCAAAATACATAAGGCTATAGTATTACCTTTGTGTGTTTTTTGACCAATCATGAATTACCTTAAATTTCACTTCAGTGCATCAAGTTTTGTTGGAAAATGCCTCCACATGGCTTCTTTTGTCCAAATAATTCAAATTCCTCCATAAAATGTACATTCGACATTGCACCATATTTTCCAAAATACATAAGGCTATAGTATTACCTTTGTGTGTTTTTTGACCAATCATGAATTACCTTAAATTTCACTCCAGTGCATCAAGGTTTGTTGGAAAATGCCTCCACATGGTTCTTTTGTACAAATAATTCAAATTTCTCCATAAAATGTACATTCGACATTGCACCATATTTTCCAAAATACATAAGGCTATAGTATTACCTTTGTGTGTTTTTTGACCAATCATGAATTACCTTAAATTTCACTTCAGTGCATCAAGTTTTGTTGGAAAATGCCTCCACATGGCTTCTTTTGTCCAAATAATTCAAATTCCTCCATAAAATGTACATTCGACATTGCACCATATTTTCCAAAATACATAAGGCTATAGTATTACCTTTGTGTGTTTTTTGACCAATCATGAATTACCTTAAATTTCACTCCAGTGCATCAAGGTTTGTTGGAAAATGCCTCCACATGGTTCTTTTGTACAAATAATTCAAATTTCTCCATAAAATGTACATTCGACATTGCACCATATTTTCCAAAATACATAAGGCTATAGTATTACCTATGTGTGAGTTTTTTCGGCCATTCAAATATGACCTTATATTTCACTGCAATTTATCATTGTTTGCTGGTAAATGGCTCCACATGGCTTCTGTTGTCCAAATAATTCAAATTCCTCCATAAAGTGTACATTCGATATTGCACCAAATTTTCCAAAATACATAAGGCTATAGCATTACCTCTTTGTGAGTTTTTTGACCATTCAAAAATCACCTTATATTTCACTTCAATGCATCAAAGTTTGCTTTAAAATCGATTAAATAATTCAAATTCCTCCATAAAATGTAAATTCAATATTGCACCAAACTCGGCAAAATACATAAGGCTATAGTATTACCTATGTGTGAGTTTTTTCGGCCATTCAAAAATGACCTTATATTTCACTCCAATATATCAACATTTGCTGGTAAATGGCTCCACATGGCTTTTTTTGTGCAAATAATTCAAATTCCTCCATAAAATGTACATTCGATATTGCACCAAATTTTCCAAAATACATAAGGCTATAGCATTAGCTCTTTGTGAGTTTTTTGACCAATCATGAATTACCTTATATTTCACTCCAGTGCATCAAGTTTTGTTGGAAAATGCCTCCACATGGTTTGTTTTGTACAAATAATTCAAATTCCTCCATAAAATGTAAATTCATCATTGCACCAAACTCTCCAAATTACATAAGGCTATAGTATTACCTATATTTTAGTTTTTTGACCAATCATGAATTACCTTATATTTCACTCCAGTGCATCAAGGATTGTTGGAAAACAGCTCCACATGGTTTCTTTTGTCCAAATAATTCAAATTCCTCCATAAAATGTACATTCGATATTGCATCATATTTTCCAAAATACATAAGGCTATAGTATTACCTATGTGTGCGTTTTTTCGACCATTCATGAATTACCTTAAATTTCACTCCAGTGCATCAAGGATTGTTGGAAAATGCCTCCACATGGTTCTTTTGTCCAAATAATTCAAATTCCTCCATAAAATGTACATTGGATATTGCGTCATATTTTCCAAAATACATAAGGCTATAGTATTACCTATTTGTGCGTTTTTTTGACCATTCAAAAATGACCTTATATTTCACTCCAGCGCATCAACGATTGTTGGAAAATGGCTCCACATGGTTTCTTTTGTCCAAAAATGTCAAATTCCTCCATAAAATGTACATTCGACATTGCACCATATTTTCCAAAATACATAAGGCTATAGTATTACCTATTTGTGCCTTTTTTGACCATTCATGAATTACCTTAAATTTCACTCTAGTGCATCAAGGATTGTTGGAAAACAGCTCCACATGGCTTCTTTTGTTGAAATAATTCAAATTCCTCCACAAAATGTAAATTCGATATTGCACCAAATTTTCCAAAATACATAAGGCTATAGTATTACCTTTGTGTGTTTTTTGACCAATCATGAATTACCTTAAATTTCTTTTCAGTGCATCAAGTTTTGTTGGAAAATGCCTCCACATGGCTTCTTTTGTCCAAATAATTCAAATTCCTCCATAAAATGTACATTCGATATTGCACCATATTTTCCAAAATACATAAGTCTATAGTATTACCTTTGTGTGTTTTTTGACCAATCATGAATTACCTTAAATTTCACTTCAGTGCATCAAGTTTTGTTGGAAAATGCCTCCACATGGCTTCTTTTGTCCAAATAATTCAAATTCCTCCATAAAATGTACATTCGATATTGCACCATATTTTCCAAAATACATAAGGCTATAGTATTACCTTTGTGTGTTTTTTGACCAATCATGAATTACCTTAAATTTCACTCCAGTGCATCAAGGTTTGTTGGAAAATGCCTCCACATGGTTCTTTTGTACAAATAATTCAAATTTCTCCATAAAATGTACATTCGACATTGCACCATATTTTCCAAAATACATAAGGCTATAGTATTACCTATGTGTGAGTTTTTTCGGCCATTCAAAAATGACCTTATATTTCACTCCAATGTATCAACTTTTGCTGGTAAATGGCTCCACATGGTTTCGTTTGTCCAAATAATTCAAATTCCTCCATAAAATGTACATTTGATATTGCACCAAATTTTCCAAAATACATAAGGCTATAGTATTACCTATGTGTGACTTTTTTCGACCATTCAAAAATGACCTTATATTTCACTCCAATGTATCATTGTTTGCTGGTAAATGGCTCCACATGGCTTCTGTTGTTGAAATAATTCAAATTCCTCCATAAAATGTACATTCGAAATTGCACCACATTTTCCAAAATACATAAGGCTATAGTATTACCTATTTGTGCCTTTTTTGACCATTCATGAATTACCTTAAATTTCACTCTAGTGCATCAAGGATTGTTGGAAAACAGCTCCACATGGCTTCTTTTGTTGAAATAATTCAAATTCCTCCAAAAAATGTAAATTCGATATTGCACCAAATTTTCCAAAATACATAAGGCTATAGTATTACCTTTGTGTGTTTTTTGACCAATCATGAATTACCTTAAATTTCACTCCAGTGCATCAAGGTTTGTTGGAAAATGCCTCCACATGGTTCTTTTGTACAAATAATTCAAATTCCTCCATAAAATGTAAATTCAATATTGCACCAAACTGCAAAATACATAAGGCTATAGTATTACCTATGTGTGTGTTTTTTCGGCCATTCAAAAATGACCTTATATTTCACTCCAATGTATCAACATTTGCTGGTAAATGGCTCCACATGGCTTCTTTTGTGCAAATAATTCAAATTCCTCCATAAAATGTACATTCGATATTGCACCAAATTTTCCAAAATACATAAGGCTATAGCATTACCTCTTTGTGAGTTTTTTGACCAATCATGAATTACCTTATATTTCACTCCAGTGCATCAAGTTTTTTTGGAAAATGCCTCCACATGGTTTGTTTTGTACAAATAATTCAAATTCCTCCATAAAATGTAAATTCATCATTGCACCAAACTCTCCAAATTAAATAAGGCTATAGTATTACCTATATTTTAGTTTTTTGACCAATCATGAATTACCTTATATTTCACTCCATTGCATCAAGGATTGTTGGAAAACAGCTCCACATGGTTTCTTTTGTCCAAATAATTCAAATTCCTCCATAAAATGTACATTCGATATTGCATCATATTTTCCAAAATACATAAGGCTATAGTATTACCTATGTGTGCGTTTTTTCGACCATTCATGAATTACCTTAAATTTCACTCCAGTGCATCAAGGATTGTTGGAAAATGGCTCCACATGGTTTCTTTTGTCCAAAAATGTCAAATTCCTCCATAAAATGTACATTCGACATTGCACCATATTTTCCAAAATACATAAGGCTATAGTATTACCTATGTGTGAGTTTTTTCGACCATTCAAAAATCACCTTATATTTAACTTCAGTGCATCAAAGTTTGCTTTAAAATCGATCCACATGTTTTCTTTTGTCCAAATAATTCAAATTCCTCAACAAAATGTAAATTTGATATTGCACCAAATTTTCCAAAATACATAAGGCTATAGTATTACCTATTTGTGCCTTTTTTGATCATTCAAAAATGACCTTATATTTCACTCCAGTCCATCAAGGTTTGTTGGAAAATGGCTCCACATGGTTCCTTTTGTCCAAAAATGTCAAATTCCTCCATAAACTGTACATTCGACATTGCACCAAATTTTCCAAAATACATAAGGCTATAGTATTACCTTTGTGTGTTTTTTGACCAATCATGAATTACCTTAAATTTCACTCCAGTGCATCAAGGTTTGTTGGAAAATGCCTCCACATGGTTCTTTTGTACAAATAATTCAAATTTCTCCATAAAATGTACATTCGACATTGCACCATATTTTCCAAAATACATAAGGCTATAGTATTACCTATGTGTGAGTTTTTTCGACCATTCAAAAATGACCTTATATTTCACTCCAATGTATCATTGTTTGCTGGTAAATGGCTCCACATTGCTTCTGTTGTTGAAATAATTCAAATTCCTCCATAAAATGTACATTCGAAATTGCACCACATTTTCCAAAATACATAAGGCTATAGTATTACCTATTTGTGCCTTTTTTGACCATTCATGAATTACCTTAAATTTCACTCTAGTGCATCAAGGATTGTTGGAAAACAGCTCCACATGGCTTCTTTTGTTGAAATAATTCAAATTCCTCCACAAAATGTACATTTGATATTGCACCAAATTTTCCAAAATACATAAGGCTATAGTATTACCTTTGTGTGTTTTTTGACCAATCATGAATTACCTTAAATTTCACTTCAGTGCATCAAGGATTGTTGGAAAATGCCTCCACATGGTTCTTTTGTACAAATAATTCAAATTTCTCCATAAAATGTAAATTCGACATTGCACCATATTTTCCAAAATACATAAGGCTATAGTATTACCTATGTGTGAGTTTTTTCGGCCATTCAAAAATGACCTTATATTTCACTCCAATGTATCAACTTTTGCTGGTAAATGGCTCCACATGGCTTCTTTTGTCCAAATAATTCAAATTCCTCCATAAAATGTACATTCGATATTGCACCAAATTTTCCAAAATACATAAGGCTATAGTATTACCTATGTGTGAGTTTTTTCGACCATTCAAAAATGACCTTATATTTCACTCCAATGTATCATTGTTTGCTGGTAAATGGCTCCACATGGCTTCTGTTGTCCAAATAATTCAAATTCCTCCATAAAATGTACATTCGAAATTGCACCATATTTTCCAAAATACATAAGGCTATAGTATTACCTATTTGTGCGTTTTTTGACCATTCAAAAATCACCTTATCTTTCACTTCAATGCATCAAAGTTTGCTTTAAAATCGATCCACATGGTTTCTTTTGTCCAAATAATTCAAATTCCTCCATAAAATGTAAATTCAATATTGCACCAAACTGCAAAATACATAAGGCTATAGTATTACCTATGTGTGAGTTTTTTCGGCCATTCAAAAATGACCTTATATTTCACTCCAATGTATCAACATTTGCTGGTAAATGGCTCCACATGGTTTCTTTTGTCCAAATAATTCAAATTCCTCCATAAAATGTACATTTGATATTGCACCAAATTTTCCAAAATACATAAGGCTATAGCATTACCTCTTTGTGAGTTTTTTGACCAATCATGAATTACCTTATATTTCACTCCAGTGCATCAAGTTTTGTTGGAAAATGCCTCCACATGGTTTGTTTTGTACAAATAATTCAAATTCCTCCATAAAATGTAAATTCATCATTGCACCAAACTCTCCAAATTAAATAAGGCTATAGTATTACCTATATTTTAGTTTTTTGACCAATCATGAATTACCTTATATTTCACTCCATTGCATCAAGGATTGTTGGAAAACAGCTCCACATGGTTTCTTTTGTCCAAATAATTCAAATTCCTCCATAAAATGTACATTCGATATTGCATCATATTTTCCAAAATACATAAGGCTATAGTATTACCTATGTGTGCGTTTTTTCGACCATTCATGAATTACCTTAAATTTCACTCCAGTGCATCAAGGATTGTTGGAAAATGGCTCCACATGGTTTCTTTTGTCCAAAAATGTCAAATTCCTCCATAAAATGTACATTCGACATTGCACCATATTTTCCAAAATACATAAGGCTATAGTATTACCTATGTGTGAGTTTTTTCGACCATTCAAAAATCACCTTATATTTAACTTCAGTGCATCAAAGTTTGCTTTAAAATCGATCCACATGTTTTCTTTTGTCCAAATAATTCAAATTCCTCAACAAAATGTAAATTTGATATTGCACCAAATTTTCCAAAATACATAAGGCTATAGTATTACCTATTTGTGCCTTTTTTGATCATTCAAAAATGACCTTATATTTCACTCCAGTCCATCAAGGTTTGTTGGAAAATGGCTCCACATGGTTCCTTTTGTCCAAAAATGTCAAATTCCTCCATAAACTGTACATTCGACATTGCACCAAATTTTCCAAAATACATAAGGCTATAGTATTACCTTTGTGTGTTTTTTGACCAATCATGAATTACCTTAAATTTCACTCCAGTGCATCAAGGTTTGTTGGAAAATGCCTCCACATGGTTCTTTTGTACAAATAATTCAAATTTCTCCATAAAATGTACATTCGACATTGCACCATATTTTCCAAAATACATAAGGCTATAGTATTACCTATGTGTGAGTTTTTTCGACCATTCAAAAATGACCTTATATTTCACTCCAATGTATCATTGTTTGCTGGTAAATGGCTCCACATTGCTTCTGTTGTTGAAATAATTCAAATTCCTCCATAAAATGTACATTCGAAATTGCACCACATTTTCCAAAATACATAAGGCTATAGTATTACCTATTTGTGCCTTTTTTGACCATTCATGAATTACCTTAAATTTCACTCTAGTGCATCAAGGATTGTTGGAAAACAGCTCCACATGGCTTCTTTTGTTGAAATAATTCAAATTCCTCCACAAAATGTAAATTCGATATTGCACCAAATTTTCCAAAATACATAAGGCTATAGTATTACCTTTGTGTGTTTTTTGACCAATCATGAATTACCTTAAATTTCACTCCAGTGCATCAAGGTTTGTTGGAAAATGCCTCCACATGGTTCTTTTGTACAAATAATTCAAATTTCTCCATAAAATGTACATTCGACATTGCACCATATTTTCCAAAATACATAAGGCTATAGTATTACCTATGTGTGAGTTTTTTCGGCCATTCAAAAATGACCTTATATTTCACTCCAATGTATCAACTTTTGCTGGTAAATGGCTCCACATGGTTTCGTTTGTCCAAATAATTCAAATTCCTCCATAAAATGTACATTTGATATTGCACCAAATTTTCCAAAATACATAAGGCTATAGTATTACCTATGTGTGAGTTTTTTCGACCATTCAAAAATGACCTTATATTTCACTCCAATGTATCATTGTTTGCTGGTAAATGGCTCCACATGGCTTCTGTTGTCCAAATAATTCAAATTCCTCCATAAAATGTACATTCGAAATTGCACCATATTTTCCAAAATACATAAGGCTATAGTATTACCTATTTGTGCGTTTTTTGACCATTCAAAAATCACCTTATCTTTCACTTCAATGCATCAAAGTTTGCTTTAAAATCGATCCACATGGTTTCTTTTGTCCAAATAATTCAAATTCCTCCATAAAATGTAAATTCAATATTGCACCAAACTGCAAAATACATAAGGCTATAGTATTACCTATGTGTGAGTTTTTTCGGCCATTCAAAAATGACCTTATATTTCACTCCAATGTATCAACATTTGCTGGTAAATGGCTCCACATGGTTTCTTTTGTCCAAATAATTCAAATTCCTCCATAAAATGTACATTTGATATTGCACCAAATTTTCCAAAATACATAAGGCTATAGTATTACCTATGTGTGAGAGGATAGAAATGCCCTCACTGAAGCTCGCTCAGCATATCTGGCCTTGCTGATCGAGAATAATAAGTATAATCCTAGAGTTCTGTTTAATGTGATTTCCCAAATCACACAAAATCAGGCAGGTACTGAACCAGAAATCCCAGCAACTCTCACCAGTGAAGTTTTTATGGACTTCTTTAATAATAAAATTGAAAATATTAGACAACAAATTCAACCCACAGTATCAAACCCAACTTGGCTGTCATCTGACTTGGCTGATATAAAACAAAACACAGCTGTAGAAAAGAGTCTGGAAACTTTTTACCCACTCCCACAGCTGGAGCTAGAGAAGATGATCTCTTCTGCAAATTGCACAACCTGCACACTCGATGCAATTCCATCAAAACTACTCAAAGAAGTACTGCCAGTTATTATAAACCCTATCTCAACTATAGTAAACTCACCCCTTAGTCTGGGCCATGTACCCAAAGCTTTTAAACTAGCAGTTATCAAACCCCTGATCAAGAAACCAAATCTTGATGTCACCGTTTTGTCTAATTACAGGCCTGTTTCTAACTTACCGTTTATATCTAAGATCTTAGAAAAAGCTGTGGCCCAACAACTTAGTTCATATCTACACAAGAACCATATATATGAAAAATTCCAATCTGGATTCAGGCCACACCACAGCACTGAGACGCTCTAGTTAAGATAACTAATGATCTTCTTCTTGCCTCTGATCAAGGTTACATATCTCTCTTAGTGCTACTTGACCTTAGCGTGGCTTTTGATACAATAGACCACAATATTCTCCTAGAAAAGGTTAGAAAACATGGTTGGAGTCACAGGGACGGCCCTATCATGGTTCAGATCTTACCTATCAGAACGTTATCAGTTCGTCAGGGTAAACAATTTATCTTCCAATTATTCAAAAGTGAGATTTGGAGTTCCGCAGGGGTCTATATTAGGACCTTTATTATTTACTCTATACATGTTACCGTTAGGCACAGTTATAAGTAACCATGGTATTAACATTCATTGTTACGCAGACGATACACAACTGTACATATCAGCCAAGCCTGATGACCAACACAGGTTAAAGAAAATGGAGGACTGTGTAAAAGATGTGAAATGCTGGAGGTTCTCCTTCTGGTTCTAAAATTAGCAAGAAATAAATTACCAGATTTCATTTTAAATCTCTTCGACTTTCCAGTTACACCTGACTCAGCAAAAAATCTTGGCATCATAATTGATTCAGATTTATCATTCGATCAACACACAGACGGCATCACTAGGACAGCTTTTCTACATCTTCACAACATCGCCAAGATCAGAAATGCCCTGTCCCTGCGTGATGCAGAAACACTAGTACAGCCTTTATTACTTCCAGACTAGACTACTGTAACGCGCTACTGTCAGGATGTACGAGCAGGAATTTAAACAAACTCCAACTAGTCCAAAACGCCGCAACCAGGGTCCTCACTAAAACTAGAACATCTGATCATATCAGTCCAGCGCTATCATCACTTCATTGGCTGCCTGTTAAATTCCGTATTGATTATAAAATCCTTTTATTGACGTATAAAGCCCTACATGGTCTCGCTCCTGAGTACCTGCAAGACCTTATTTCTCATTATGAGCCATCGTGACTACTCAGATCCCAGAGCACTGGCTTATTAATAGTTCCCAGAATTCAGAAGGTTTCAGCTGGGGGAAGAGCTTTTTCTTATAAAGCCCCCAAACTCTGGAATGATCTCCCAGAAACTGTTCGGGACTCAGACACAGTCTCAATCTTTAAGACTAGGCTGAAAACTCACTTGTTCAGTTTAGCTTTTGGTATCTAATGTTCCCCCTAGATAAAGGCAGCAGATCCAGGGGTCCATGGACACTGGGAATTATAGTAAACTGAGACGCTGGCGCTGTCGTCCAGCTGCTCGCACGCGGTCACTCAGGTTTGTGGACGGTGGAGTGGAGGGATGCCAGACTGTCTCAGAGTGCTGCCGTGTCTGTGTGTCCTTCTGGTTCTCTCCTGTTAGTTAAGCTGTCATAGTCAGATCTGCCGGAGTCGTTAGCCACACTCTGGAAATGTTTACATTCCCTGTTTATGTACAAACGGATAGAATAAAACTAATTCCATCTCCCTGCTTTCTTTCCGAGTATACAATCACCCATATGTCCGGCTGGACACTGAAGGACGACTGACTGCTGAGCACTCCTGCTGCCCACTTCAGACCAGCTGTCCACGGCCCAGCTACCACCACCTGCCTTGGACGAGCTGCCCACCCTACACTGATGTTCTCATAGACTCCCAGTTATTCCTAATACCAATATTACTGCTATTAATATTAGTAGTATAATAACTCTGTAGGTAGTTTGACCAGAGGAGGATGGGTCCCCCCTGGTGAGCCTGGTTCCTCCCAAGGTTTCTTCCTCAGTTCTGAGGGAGGTTCTCCTTGCCACTGTTGCCCATGGCTTGCCCGGCAGGGGGGTTTTTACATTTTTTACATTCTTGTTAAAACGGTCTTTTCTGGAATTCTGTGAAGCTGCTTTGTGACAACATCCGTTGTAAAAAGCACTACAAATAAATTTGATTTGACCCTCTGCTCACTCGCTCTCCCCCCCCATCTGGGTTTTTGTCGCCTTTTTACTAGCTTCCTGGAGGGGCGTCTCTGGCAGCCTTCAGAATCAGGGACAGCTCCACCTAGTGACATGGAGGGATAGACAGACACAGAAGAACAAGAAACACAAAGAACACTATGCACATATAGGCACAGCTGTAACAAGGAACTAAAGTGGGCGAGACAAGACATCAGCCAGCATGTTGTCTGAGCCTTTCTTATTTCTTAATAACTATGTGAAACGGCTTTTTGAGTAATGTCCAACGCATCAACTGCTGGTTCTTATTGCACATTTGGGACAAGAAAACCAGTGGGTTGTGGTCAGTATACACAATAGTGGGCGACGAATGTCAGGAACAGCTAAAATCAGGAGCAGCTAAAACTGGTGCACTATACAAGAGACATTTAAGGCTTTCGCAAGCCTTCTGACAGTCACTAGACCATTTACAGTATATTCAACCTGAGCCCTCAGCAGGTTAGTCAGTGGAAGAGCCACCACAATTTCTTTTTACAAAAGGCACGGTAGCACCCAGCCATACCTAAAAATCTACTTAGCTCTCATCTGGTTCGTGGCACAGGGTAATGAAGGACAGCTTTGCCAAAGTCATACTTGGCAAGGTTAAGGGTCAGTGAAGCTTCATCTAAACGAGCAAAAATTTCTTGCGAAGTGTGTATGTGCTCAGCCCACGTGGACGTAAAAATCACCAAAAAAAAAAAAATCATCCAAATAGGCAGCACAGTTCGGCACAGACTGACCTACACAACTCATGAGTCGTTGAAATGTTGCTGGGGCATTTTGCATGCCGAAAGCCATGACAGAATATTGCATGAAAGCGTCAGGCGTCACAAAAGCAGAAATATCTGAAAATAATTCAATTTAGTCACATATTTGGCAGAACCCACACTGTCGGCACAATCCTCAATTCTAGGCAAGGGATATGAATCCAGCACTGTGATTGCATTCACTTTCCTGTAGTCAGTACAGAACTGGAAAGAGCTATCTGGTTTAGGGACCAGAATGCATGGGGAACTCCATGGGCTAGAACTAGGAAGTGCCAAACCATGTTTAACCAGATAATCTACCTCAGTACACATATAGGCACGTTTAACAGGATTGACACGATAGTAGTTCTGTTTAATGGGATGCCTGTTACCAACATCAATGTCATGTTTTAGTATGTTGGTTTGTTGGGGCACATCTGTAAAAAGGCTTGCATATTCCTTATGCTAGGACTTCAAGTTAGCACAGACATCAAACAGATGATGCAAGGTGGTGTCCAGCTGAGGCAGCAGCTCTGAGTTCTGCAAACAGGGAGACAAAACGGATACAGAATGAAGCATTAGACCATCCTTATCGTTACGGACACTGTCAGGATCAGGCACTACAGTGACTAGAGCAGGTTTGCAACCTGGAGGAGACACTGCGGCTGGTGTAGGGCACTTTACTTTCACGGGTTACATACGGCTTCAACATATTTATGTGGCACATATGATGCTTACGCTTACAGTCTGGAGTAGAAATTACATAATTGACTTCACTCAACTTCTTGTGAACCTCATGCGGACCAGAAAATTTTGAATGCAACAACACAAACTTTGTCACAGTGTTTGAATTCTCAGGGCTTTGCCTTTTTGTCAAACATCACCTTCATTTTTTCTTTTCATTCTTTTCACAAAATCTGTTCACATAACACGTCACCTTTCACAGGACTCTGGTCATGCAACAGCTGGTCTTTTAGCAACTTCAAAGGACCATGCACTGTGTGTGCAAACACCATCTGAGCTGGGCTTAAACCAGTGGACGCCTGTACTTCACAGAAAGTGAACATGAGGGGTATCCAGTCATCCCACTCCTTTTCAGACTCAACACGGAATGTCCACAAACGAGTTCAAGAGCTCTCTGAGATTCTGGATGGGATGCTGATGAAGTACGATGCTCTACATTCAACTGTTAGAGTACTTGAGAAAACAATTTGGAAGTAAAGTTGATTCCCTGGTCAGTCTGAATGGTTTTCGGGAACCCAAAAATAAAGCAGAACCATACTAACACCCTAGAGACAGACTTAGCTGTGATGCTTCTCAAAGGAAATGCATCAGGAAAACGAGAGGCCACACACGACAGTGAGTAGGAACCGAATTACCATTTTTAATTTTGGGGAGAGGGCCGACGCAATCTAACAAAAGTTGTTAAAAAGGTTCACCTACTGCAGGTATAGGACAACGGTGCAGGGGGAATACCTTGATTAGGTTTCCCAGCAACTGGGACTTCATAAATTCTCCCCTGGTCCACCACAGCAGACCTACAGTTGGCAAGTGACTGATCACTCTCTTGAGCAGTCAGTAACTCGGCGTGAGTTACAGGGAGAGCTCATGACAGACAGAAGGGACCTGCTTCAACAAACTACCACAGCTATCCACAGAATCTGTAGTAATATTTTGATCTGTACTGTCAGAGTCAGCAAATAGATTAGATAGGTCAATGTCCTCTTCCCTTTGTGCCTTTTGGGCCCTAGTAGTGACACATAGAAAACAGCAGGAAACACCTGTTGTAACATCTTCCTCATCAAGTGGGGAAGGTTAAGGTATCCCACTGACCAACTCTGACCTTAAGTAAATGTGGTTTAAGGGCACACTAACAGGGGTAAGATCAAGCCCACATGCAACTACATATGACCTACCAAAGGTTTCCTCCGTTAAAGTAAGCACCTTACTGGAGATAAATGATTGGGCTGCTCCAGTATCTCACAGGATGCTAACTGGCTTGACACTTCTTTGTCAGACAAAGCAAAGTCATCCAAAATAAATGGAAGGAAGGCAACTGCACAAGGATCTTGACTTGGCACTGATTCAGGAGGAGAAATGCAAGCTACACTCTTGGGCTTGTTTCTTTTTGTTCCACACAGTACAGTCAGCAATTAAGTGACCTGGGCACCGACAGTAGCAAAGCAAAGACAGGTCTTGGGAGGGCGTGGTGTAGACTCAGCTGTGCACTTTTCTCTTTTAGGAGACCTCTCAAACATGCGAGAAGCATGGGACTAACCACCTTGCCCTCTTTTGTCCCTTTTATCTCCAATACTGCCTGTAGGCAAAGAAGCTTTCACTGGGAATACAGTCTTATGGGTCATGACATACTCATCTGTTAACACAACTGCCTCTGAAAGGGTAATCACTTTTTGGTCATTCAGATGGACTACAACCACCTCGGGTACAGAATTTTTTTAAAATCCTCTAGCGAGATAAACACTTAACTGTTCAAAACCAGTTACCTTTGAAGCAGAACACCACTTCTCAAATAAAACGGTTCTCTCATGAGCAAATTCAACAAACGTTTCATCTGCAGTTTTCTGGCGAGACTGAAAATGTTGCCTATAGGCCTCAGGCACTAACTCGTAAGCTTGGAGTACAGCAGCTTAACCTTATCATAGTCCAGGCTCTGCTCCACAGTTAAAGAAGAGCACACTTCCTGTGCCTTACCAATGGGTTTGCATTGCAGAAGTAAAGACTGCATGTCTTTGGGCCAGTGTAGAGTGGCTGCTAGAGCGGTAAAATTGGAATCTACCTGATTCCCTGAAAGGAGGCACGAGAGATATATTTGCTGACGTCAAACTTGGAAGAGTGCAAGACAGGTTGCCTTGAGGAAGCACTCCTGCTGGCCGCCAGTTCAAGTGCCTGGAGATGCAGCAACTGCATCTCCCATTCCTGCTGCTTAACAGCTAGCTCCAACTCCTTCAGCTTAAGAGCCTTTTTTAATCAATGTCACTCAGAGTACCAGCCCCTGGTGGTGAAGTGACTAGATCTATGCGCAGGGAAGTTCCTGGTGAATGCCCTGCAGCCACCACCATGGTGAAAACACCACCAACCCCTACAGAAACACTAGCACTGTCCCACCCATGTAATATGTCAGCCTGGGCCACAGTAGGACTCCCTGAATCGGGGCACACAGGCAACCTCAAAGTCTTCATGCAGCTTCACAAGTACCCATTCTAGCAGTACGTGCCACAGGTATATTATAAAACTCAGCCACCAACAACAAGTCAGCCTTTCTACATCACACCAAAGCCTCCAAGGACAGAGACACCACGAACTTCTCAAAGTCACACTTCATTTTCACAACAAAAACAAACAAAAAAAGCAAACAAAACAGAACACACCACACCTGCCCCCACCAAAAAAGGGCCCAAGGATGAGGCCCTACAAGGCAAAAGAACGCCAAGCCAAAGGACCAAGAGCCAGGAGGAGCCCCTCAACAGCAAGGGGAGCAAAAGAACACCAAATATAACTCCACCCAAAAAGGCATAGGATGATGTTACATGTTACATTCCTGCCTAGGGAATGTAAAACCACACAAGGTATTACTCAGTTCAAAGTGTATTCACAATTATTTACAAATAACAAACAAACAAACCATCTCTCTGGGGTAAGCCAGGCCAAAATAAACCAAATCCACTAACTCCACCCACAAATCTAACTAACCTCAGCAAACCCAAATCAAACAAAAGGCAACTAATTCCCTAACTTAAATGAGAAACAGGAGAAAAAGGTATACACAACGAAAATGACACTCACCCACTTCCAGCACAGACACAATGAACAGAGACACTATTTACACACACAGCGTACCTGAGCTAAACACCCAGAACTCAGGATACAAAACAACAGCAAACCCCAGCCCGCGCAACAGCCCGCGCAACAGCCCGCGCAACAGCCCGCGCAACAGCCCGCGCAACAGCCCAAAACCAGAAGTCTCTCTCTCCACTCTGCTCGCTCGCTCTCTCTCCCATCTGGAGGTTTGTCGCCTTTTTATCTGCTTCCTGGAGGGACGTCTCTGGCAGCCTTCAGAATCAGGGACAGCTCCACCTAGTGACATGGAGGGATACACAAACAGACACAGAAGTACAAGAAACACAAAGACCAATAGGCACATATAGGCACAGCTGTAGCATACATCATATATCCGGGGAACTTTTGCCTACTGTTTGATGAATAATATGTATTTGGACATACTAATTATTCCCTTGTACTGCTTTCGCGTGTTATATAATATGGAAGTAAGTCATTTCAGACACTGACAGTGTCTTTTTTGGGGGTCCAGTTAGGCGACCATTACAGTGATCAACCCTGCTAGCAATAAAGGCATGGATTATTTTCTCCAGGTCTGCTTTAGTCAGATCATTGTGGTTTTGTTGATGTTCTTAGGAAGACAAAAGGCTGATTTAGTACCTGCTTTGACACGACTGATAAGTCCATTAGTGCACCAAGGTCATGTACTAGTTCTTTAGATTTTAGGGCTCTTGAATCCAGATGGGCAGGTAGTATCTCTCAATATCACCAGATAAAATAATCTGTTTTATCTTTTTTCCACTGCAGAAAGCTTTGTTCCGTCCATTTAGTGATGTGCTCAAGACACTTAAAGAGTTTTTTGCATTGTGAGATGGTTCTTCAGATTGATGGAGAACATGTTTTGCATGGTTCTGTTTAGCACCAAAAAGGGCACTACTATCGTTACAAGATTGACATCGTAACAAATACAATGACAGCCCTCATTCAAAAAGCAGGCCAGGATGAAACGCTCCTTATAATGTCAGAGATGGTGAGTGGGCGGAGCTAAACTGCTGCAGGCTGAATAAACAGGCATATCGCTGCTGTTGGATCAAAACCTTATATCACCATTTTTGTCATTTTTTCTGAAAATACATATTAAGTTGTGTGTAAATTTCATGATGAAAGGACCAAAAGAAACGGCCCAAAAGTGCTTGGACAAAGTTCTGGTTCCACTGACTTACATTAAAAGTAGAGTGGGTTTGGTCCTTCTCCTGTAAAGTTTCCATTTTGGAGATACGAGGTTTCGTTCTGACAACAGCGACATGCAAATGTGTTGGTTGGTATAACCCAGCGTTACACTAAGATAATTTCACCTAATACAGTAACTTAACTTTATCTGATCATATTCTTTAAACACTTTCAATTGCAAGACCTCATTTTTTTAGCATGGTAGATAGTTACGTCAATATACATTTTAAAAAGGTGTATCCGATTGTTTTCCTGTCTTTTGCCTGAAATCCCAGAACTGGTAAATCTAGAAAGAACTGAAAAACTGGACAAGATTAGAAACGAGCAGATCAGAGGGACGGTGAAGGTGTAGCAGTTTGGAGATAAAGCCAGAGAGGCCAGGTTGAGATGGTTTGGACATGTGTTGAGGAGGAATAGTGGATATTTTGGGCAAAGAATGTTGGAGATGGAGAATGGAGATGGAAGGAGAAGAGGTAGACCTCAGAGAAGGTTTATGGATGTAGTGAAGGTGGACATGGAGATGGTTGGTGTGAAAGTAGAGGAGGCAGTGGATAGGGCAAGATGGAGGCAGATGATCCGCTGTGGCGACCCCTAAAGGGAGCAGCCGAAAGAAGAAGAAGAAGAAGAAGAAGAAGAAAGAACTGAAAAACGTTCTCCACACTCAGTCTTCTCCAAAGAAACATGAAAACTATTTCAGGGAGCCAAAGGTGTTTCTAGGGCTCTAGGGTTGGTGTAGCAAGTATGGCATCGATGTGGAGTATTTTCCATACAAAGCAGCAGAACTTTCTGGCCTTTTTTTCCTAAATAATGAGGAATCAGTATTTACATTCTGACATTCTGGCTTCTATTTGTAGTCAAGCGGAGAGGATTGAAAGCAAGTCTATGTGTCTGTAGCTGCTGACAGACCTGACAGGGCTGTGTGAGGCACAGTTCCTTAAAAAGAACCGAATTCCATTACACTGTAATTGTTACAAGAAGAGCTTATGACATTAATTGCCACACTATTGACTGGCTGTCAGCTGCGCGAGCGCTGCACACAGTCAGGGTAATTACACCCTCATCTCCATCAATGACAAATGCTTTCCATCACATCCACCACTTTCCACTGCGAAACGGCCATTGACACTGAGACTGACCCTCCAGCTCTAGTTTACTGTAGTTTACTGACCAACTGATTACGACTGGCCAGAGGAGGGTACACTTGTAGCCTCATGTCTCTCATGTAACCTGTGATCAGTCACTCGTTACAGAACTGCGAGTTGAACAGCTGCCCATCCTGTGTGTCTGATGCTGTTGCTTCTTCTGCCTTGATCAGGTGCCCACTGCCCGCCATCCTTCTGGACCAGTTTGACCACCATGG
This sequence comes from Pygocentrus nattereri, assembly GCF_015220715.1. Classification (NCBI taxonomy): domain Eukaryota; kingdom Metazoa; phylum Chordata; class Actinopteri; order Characiformes; family Serrasalmidae; genus Pygocentrus; species Pygocentrus nattereri. Next base: position 40,238,241 of record NC_051223.1, read on the forward strand.
ATCTTCTCTCTGTACTATGCTGTGCAAACCTCACCTGCATAGATTGACCCTCCTAATGCTGCTGCTGCTGCTGCATCATAAACTCAAACTATCTAATTAACCATTGCTCTGCCTGTTTTCCCCCATTTCTGTATTTTAATATTTCATTCTAACGCTGTTTGCTGTCCGGTGGCGACCAGAGGAGGATAGGTTCGCCTTTCGAGTCTTGGTTCTTCTCAGTGTTTCTTCCTCCTCCTCTTAGGGAGTTTTTCCATGCCGCTGGCGACACTCATGGGGGCTCAGACCTGGATTTTTCTGTAAAGCTGCTGTGTGACAACACCTGTTGTAACAAACACTGCGCATATAAATTGTTTTTTGTTTAATTTCATTCTGTTGCGCTATTTCAGCTCCTCACCTGTCAGTCTGGAGCTCTCATATTTCACTGTAGACCCAAATGATCCAAGAGAACAGAGTCAAACAAACTTTAGTTTCTATGCTGATAAGTGCTGAATACACTAAGAAACTCAACTGAGAGTATGTTTGTTTGTTTATATAATACTTTTTACTTTTGTTGTTTTTTGGTGGAAGTATACACGAAGTATCGACTTCATGGATAGCTAAAGCTCTACTCTTAGGAATTGGTTTCTGCCTCAGATCAAAGGCCTACTTTTTAGAAACACCTACCTTGTGCTTTCACCAACTGGCCACTTTATTAGAAACACCTATCTTGTGCTTTCACCAACTGGCCACTTTATTAGAAACACCTACCTTGTGCTTTCACCAACTGGCCACTTTATTAGAAACACCTACCTTGTGCTTCCACCAACTGGCCACTTTATTAGAAACACCTACCTTGTGCTTCCACTCACTGGTCACTTTATTAGAAACACCTACCTTGTGCTTTCACCAACTGGCCACTTTATTAGAAACACCCACCTTGTGCTTTCACCAACTGGCCACTTTATTAGAAACACCTACCTTGTGCTTTCACCAACTGGCCACTTTATTAGAAACACCCACCTTGTGCTTTCACCAACTGGCCACTTTATTAGAAACACCTACCTTGTGCTTTCACCAACTGGCCACTTTATTAGAAACACCTACCTTGTGCTTTCACCAACTGGCCACTTTATTAGAAACACCCACCTTGTGCTTCCACTCACTGGTCACTTTAATAGAAACAGCAGTAAATTGTAAGCATATAGTATTATGTGTGATCATAAAACACTTACTGTTAATTTGAAGGGAGCTTTTATGAAAAAAAATTAACAAAATAAAAATGTACATTTATTTCATGCAGTTACTGAATAATTTGCCTCATGATTCGGTCACGTAAATTCAGATGGACAAACCAAAATATATTTCTATATATTATTGTTACTTTGGCATGAAGCTTAGCTAGAATTATTTTTCTATTTTAGTCTGATATATTTTAGACAGATTTCAACCCTGTTTTCACCCTAATAAGTCAAACAACACTGTTTATCAACAGAAACAAATAAACAACCCAAACACAAATAAATAACAAAACAATTAACTGAAATACTGGTGCTTATTCACAACAGGAAATAGAGAATGAGTCTTTTAGTCTTGTGTTTTTGTTAGTTCACCAGTATGTAGTGAAGATGGATGGCACAGAATTTTAGGTGTAACGGCAATTAAGTTAGCACTTAATTTAAGGTGGCACTGAATTTAAGGTGGAACTACATTTAAGGAGGCACTGAATTTTAGGTGAAGCTGCAATTAACTTAGCACTTAATTTAAGGTGGCAGAGAATTGAATTAATTTCATTTATGGCAGCCCCCCCCCCCCCAATGCCTTACCATCCACCTTAGATACTGCAGCATCCACTTAGCAACATTTGAACAACCATCAACTTCCACCATTTTAACATTTTACTGCAATTAACAGGCTTTTTCAAGCCAACTTAAAGTTCGTTCATTAACCTTCCCTCTCTAGTTAACTTAACGACCTTCTTTTTACAGGTTTTAAATTCTACTGCATATATGTTTATATGTATACAACATATTTAAATGAAAATAGCCCCCCCCCCCTGCAATTTTCAGTAAGTATTATGGTCACACTTTATTTGGATGGTCCCTTATAAAAGCTCTACAGAGACTTAAATCGTTAACTTTCTGGTGATGTTCAGTTGATTATTAACTATGTTAGGGTTAGGAATAGGTGTAGGTTTTACCTTGAGGTTAAGGTGAGGGGTCAGGCTTAGGGTTAGATTTAATACGTTCACACTAAACTTGAAGTTCAGTTGAATTTAATGGATGCTCAGTTGAATGTTACTTAAAGGCCGACTGAGCTTTTACAAAAAAGCCTACAGTGGACCACCCAAATAAAGAGTTACCAGCATTGCCTCTTCTTTTCAGTTCACCAACATTCAAACGCACATTGTTTTCACCAAGTAAAGGAAAACGTACCTCCAGAAAGTTCAGGAATCTCTGCTGGATTCCCTCAAACCAGCTCTAACCACCAACGGCTAAGAGAAAAAGAAGGAAAACATTTTAGCTTAAAACATTAAGAACATTTAAGTCCATTTATCTAACGCATTCACTGAATCATCATCTCTTTTAACTTCTATAAATCCAGAAATTTACATAAATCCATGTTGAGCTAATTAGTTAGGATGCTTATGGAAACCAGTGTTTTACTCATTTTTGGTGGTTACAGCTCTTTGGGGTGTCACACACATTACTGGGGTTTTAGGGTTCCTGGTCTCTTTTCACAAGGCCACCAAACTTTTATTGACTTATTATTTCTTTTGAGCTACTTCTAAAGTTTTCTCACACATCTAGGCTCCAGCTGCATCTGGTCTCTTTTCAGCAGGAGAGAAGAGGAGGAACGGACAGAGGGGGGATGGGGAGGTGGGGCTCAATTAGACTGCACAGCAGTGGAAGCGGGACAACTGAATCCTCAATTATGATTGGCCACAGCCAGCAGAACAGCCTTCTGCTCCAATAAGAACGCTGAGTTGTACTAATCACACTATCTGCAGCCGCTGGGCTATATTTCCAAAAGTATTCGGCCGTTTGGCTTCACACACACATGAACTTGAGTGACGTCCCATTGTTAATCCATAGGGTTTAATATGATGTCGGCCCACCCTTTGCAGCTATAACAGCTTCAGCTCTTCTGGGAAGGCTTTCCACAAGGGTTAGGAGTGTTTATGGGAATTTTTGACCGTTCTTCCAGAAACACATTTGTGAGGTCAGACACTGATGTTGGACGAGAAGGCCTGGCTCACAGTCTCCGCTCTAATTCATCCCAAAGGTGTTCTATGGGGTTGAGGTCAGGACTCTGTGCAGGCCAGTCAAGTTCTTCCACACCAAACTGGCTCATCCACGTCTTTATGGACCTGCTTTGTGCACTGGTGCGCAGTCATGTTGGAACAGGAAGGGGCCGTCCCCAAACTGTTCCCACAAAGTTGGGAGCATGAAATTGTCCAGAATCTCTTGGTGCTGAAGCTTTAAGAGTTCCTTTCACTGGAACTAAGGGGCCGAGCCCAACTCCTGAAAAACACCCCCACACCATGATCCCCCCTCCACCAAACTTTACACTCAGCACAATGCAGTCAGACAAGTACCGTCTCCTGGCAACCGGCAACCCCAGACTCGTCCATCGGATTTCCAGACGGAGAAGCGTGATTGGTCACTCCAGAGAACTCGTCTCCACTGCTCTAGAGTCCAGTGGCGGCGCTTTACTCCACTGCATTCCACACTTTGCATTGCGCTTGGTGATGCTTGGATGCAGCTGCTCGGCCATGGAAACCCATTCCATGAAGCTCTCTACGCTGTTCTTGAGCTGATCTGAAGGCCACATGAAGTTTGGAGGTCTGTAGTGATTGACTCTGCAGAAAGTCGGTGACCTCTGCGCACTATGCCCCTCAGCATCCGCTGACCACTCTATCATTTTACGTGGCCGACCACTTCGTGGCTGAGCTGCTGTCGTTCCCAATCGCTTCCACTTTGTTATAATCCCACTGACAGTGGACTGTGGAATGTTTAGTAGTGAGGAAATTTCACGACTGGACTTGCTGCACAGGTGGCGTCCGATCACGGCACCACGCTGGAATTCACTGAGCTCCTGAGAGCGACCCATTCTTTCACTAATGTCTGTAGAAGCAGTCTGCAGGCCTAGGGGCTCGGCTTTATACACCTGTGGCCATGGAAGTGACTGGAACACCTGAACTCAATGATTTGGATCGGTGACTGAATACTTTTGGGAATATAGTGTACTTCCACTAACTGGCCACTTTAATAGAAACACATTGTGCTTCCACTCATTGCATTTGTTAATTTCCACCAGCAGCTGATTTAATTTAGTGAAGTATTGATTATATAAACTGAGTATCGGATGGTGGCTATAAATACTGGACTTCCTCCATGAGAACATTAGATAAATAAATGCTCACTTTCCAGAATAACAGCTTTACCGGTAATCTCCTCAGACCTCTTTACAGTGCTGTATTTATGAAAACATGTTACAGTATGAAGAATTTCATCAACGCTGGGCGTCACCTTTCTCAGACTGCAGTGTTCACAGACATGAAGGCCTGTTTGTTTCCCCTTCAGAGTAAACGGCTGAGCTGAGTGATGACTGAAAGAGGACAGACGTCAGACAGAGTCAGGATGAGTGACAGGCCGCTGATGGAGATTCAGACTGACTGTGTGTGTTGGAGCTGTGAAGGTGTGTTGAAATCACAGCAGAGTCTGAGGCTCCATTTCATGCCCTGCCAACTTCATCTCACCACTCACCAACAGCACTGTGAAAAAGTCATTTAGTATATTTAATTTATTTAATCCCTAGTACATACAAGCCATTCATTTACAGGAGATATTTCTGAGGAAATTAGACACAGCATAATCCACCTGCACAAGGAAGGGCAAAGTCAAACGAAACAGAGAAAACGTGGCTCCTAACAACCACCTGGAAGAGCTGGTCGACCCCAAAACTGCCCCCATCAGCTAAACAGCACTGAATCAAGATCAAGCTGCTTCAGATCTGAAAACATCCACAGGTGTTTCTGTCCATCCTTCCACTGTGAGAAGACCACTCAGTGCTGTGGGTCTGAAAGGACGTGTAGCTGATCAAGAAGAACCTCACTGAGAAAAGGAGACGGACACATCAAACAAAGAAGCTGGACGATGGACTGACCACCCCAGAGTCCAGACCTCAGCACCACTGAATGGGTTTGATCATCAACCAGCTTCTGAGACTGAGCTTTGGAGGCGTGTCTGCAGGTTCTTTGAGGAGCTGAAAGTGAGGCTCCTGAGAAGAACGTAAGCTGGAATGAAGGGAGAGAGACTCACTGACCCTCACACAGCTGAGAGGAGATTTAGCTGCTGAGAACTCTGGGTAAAAATTCTCTTAAAGGGTGCATTCAGAAGGAGTTCTGGAGGCACGAAAGCACATGTATTTTTGAGCTGCTCTTTCAAGCTCCAGGATATGTGGATCTGCTCTCACTATGCCAAGCAAAGGTCTCTCTCTCTCTCTCTCTCTCTCTCTTCTCTTCTCTCTCTCTCCTCTCTCTCTCTCTCCTCTCTCTCTCTCTCTCTCTCTCTCTCTCATGCTACATGTCTTTCATGGCTTTGCTTTCACGGAACTATTTCCTTTGTCTAATTGTTCTAATCTACGTTCCAAAAAGACGGTTCTTCATTGGTTCTTTACTAAAGGAAATGGTCTTTTTACAACCATGAGTTCTGTACACACCGGTCAGGCACAACATTCTGACCACCTCCTCGTTTCTACGCTCACTGTCCACTTCATCAGCTCCACTTACTGTATAGCTGCACTCTGTAGTTCTACAGTTACAGACTGTAGTCCATCTGTTTCTCTGATACTCTGTTACCCTGTTCTTCAGTGGTCAGGACCCCCATGGACCCTCACAGAGCAGGTACTATTTGGGTGGTGGATCATTCTCAGCACTGCAGTAACACTGACGTGGTGGTGGTGTGTTAGTGTGTGTTGTGCTGGACTGAGTGGATCAGACACAGCAGGGCTGCTGGAGTTCTTTTGTATCCGTATCAGTTTGAACTCAGTACTTACATTGAAAGTCTCCTCAGTCGTCAGCTGACGCTGGCATGTTCACGCCGGCGCTCAGTGACCACCCGATGGATCCTTCGTTGCCGTGGAAGAGAAGGGCACATTTCTAGGCTGGTTATGAAGGAGGCTGCGGAATGGGACAGTCTAATCGCGCTGCTGTCGGCCTTCAAACGCAGCCTCTGAAGGATGCAGCGCCTGAACTGGGACAAAGCTTATATGTTAAATGTTATGATCAGAGAAAATGTAAGCTCTAGACTAAGACTCTGTAACACTCACATGTAGTACTAAACAGAATTTGTATCACAATGATATTGTTTATTATGATAATTCTACAGACCTGCCTAATTCACCCTGCTCAGCATCTCTAATAGTCTTGATTGTGAGCAGCAACGTTGAATCCCGAATTACATCAATAGTTTTAATGATTGCCATAAATAAATCATTACTTTCATTTACACCTCTAGCTCAACTTTTGTATATTAAAGAAAATGATCCAGATATTACAAATGCCTGACCAGCTGTCTACATTCATTTTCCGCCTCTATGCCCCCAGGGTCTGTAATCTCTTTCTACCTCCAGTGTTTGGACTGTAAGACAGCTCCGTCCTGCTCTCTGCAGCTGTTACTGCAAAGAGAGATCATTAAGAAGCTTTAACTGTGTGTGTAATTCATATGACAGTGTGTTGTGTGCTGTGATGGACGGGATGAGTAGCTGCCGTGAGCGTTAAAGCAGAAGTCGTGCCGTACGCAGATAACCTTCATTCTGCGTGTCTCCTTACACGCTCACTTCTGCGTGACACAATGTTGGATCACATACGGGATTTTCTCGAGCCCCGTCAAGACTCACGAACCTTCAGAGATAAATGTAACAGAGAGCGCTCATTTACCAGCTGCGTCCCACAGTCTACGGCTCTTTATTAGAAACCACAACCTTCTGCTTACTTACTACTACTATTACCTACAAACTACTGGCCACTTTATTAGAAACACCCACCTTGTGCTTCCACTCACTGGCCACTTTATTAGAAACACCTACCTTGTCCTTCCACTCACTGGCCACTTTATTAGAAACACCCACCTTGTCCTTCCTCTCACTGGCCACTTTATTAGAAACACCCACCTTGTGCTTCCTCTCACTGGCCACTTTATTAGAAACACCCACCATGTGCTTCCACTCACTGGCCACTTTATTAGAAACAGCTACCTTGTCCTTCCTCTCACTGGACACTTTATTAGAAACACCCTCCTTGTGCTTCCACTCACTGGCCACTTTATTAGAAACACCCACCTTGTCCTTCCTCTCACTGGCCACTTTATTAGAAACACCCACCATGTGCTTCCACTCACTGGCCACTTTATTAGAAACAGCTACCTTGTCCTTCCTCTCACTGGCCACTTTATTAGAAACACCCACCTTGTGCTTCCTCTCACTGGCCACTTTATTAGAAACAGCTACCTTGTCCTTCCTCTCACTGGCCACTTTATTAGAAACACCCACCTTGTCCTTCCTCTCACTGGCTACTTTATTAGAAACACCCACCTTGTCCTTCCACTCACTGGCCACTTTATTAGAAACACCCACCTTGTGCTTCCTCTCACTGGCCACTTTATTAGAAACGCCTACCTTGTGCTTCTACTCACTGGCCACTTTATTAGAAACACCCACCTTGTCCTTCCTCTCACTGGCCACTTTATTAGAAACACCCTCCTTGTGCTTCCACTCACTGGCCACTTTATTAGAAACACCCACCTTGTCCTTCCTCTCACTGGCCACTTTATTAGAAACACCCACCTTGTCCTTCCTCTCACTGGCCACTTTATTAGAAACACCTACCTTGTGCTTCTACTCACTGGCCACTTTATTAGAAACACCCACCTTGTCCTTCCTCTCACTGGCCACTTTATTAGAAACACCCTCCTTGTGCTTCCACTCACTGGCCACTTTATTAGAAACACCCACCTTGTCCTTCCTCTCACTGGCCACTTTATTAGAAACACCCACCTTGTCCTTCCACTCACTGGCCACTTTATTAGAAACACCCACCTTGTCCTTCCTCTCACTGGCTACTTTATTAGAAACACCCACCTTGTCCTTCCACTCACTGGCCACTTTATTAGAAACACCCACCTTGTGCTTCCTCTCACTGGCCACTTTATTAGAAACGCCTACCTTGTGCTTCTACTCACTGGCCACTTTATTAGAAACACCCACCTTGTCCTTCCTCTCACTGGCCACTTTATTAGAAACACCCACCTTGTCCTTCCTCTCACTGGCCACTTTATTAGAAACACCTACCTTGTGCTTCTACTCACTGGCCACTTTATTAGAAACACCCACCTTGTCCTTCCTCTCACTGGCCACTTTATTAGAAACACCCTCCTTGTGCTTCCACTCACTGGCCACTTTATTAGAAACACCCACCTTGTCCTTCCTCTCACTGGCCACTTTATTAGAAACACCCACCTTGTCCTTCCTCTCACTGGCCACTTTATTAGAAACACCTACCTTGTGCTTCTACTCACTGGCCACTTTATTAGAAACACCCACCTTGTCCTTCCTCTCACTGGCCACTTTATTAGAAACACCCTCCTTGTGCTTCCACTCACTGGCCACTTTATTAGAAACACCCACCTTGTCCTTCCTCTCACTGGCCACTTTATTAGAAACACCCACCTTGCCCTTCCTCTCACTGGCCACTTTATTAGAAACAGCTACCTTGTCCTTCCTCTCACTGGCCACTTTATTAGAAACACCCACCTTGCCCTTCCTCTCACTGGCCACTTTATTAGAAACAGCTACCTTGTCCTTCCTCTCACTGGCCACTTTATTAGAAACAGCTACCTTGTCCTTCCTCTCACTGGCCACTTTATTAGAAACACCCACCTTGTCCTTCCTCTCACTGGCCACTTTATTAGAAACACCCACCTTGCCCTTCCTCTCACTGGCCACTTTATTAGAAACAGCTACCTTGTCCTTCCTCTCACTGGCCACTTTATTAGAAACACCCACCTTGCCCTTCCTCTCACTGGCCACTTTATTAGAAACAGCTACCTTGTCCTTCCTCTCACTGGCCACTTTATTAGAAACAGCTACCTTGTCCTTCCTCTCACTGGCCACTTTATTAGAAACACCTCTCTTATAGCTCAACCATGTAGGTGTACAGTTAGAGACTGTAGTCCATCTGTTGCTGTACAGTTAATCAGCCCCTCTACTCCATTCATCACTGTGTCCATTTTTCACCACAGGACCACTCTTGTCCAGACATTATTTGGGTGGTGGTCCGTTCTCAGCTCAGCAGTGACACTGACGTAGTGTGTGTAGTGCTGCTACAAGTCTATCAGATACAGTGGTGTTGGTGGAGTGTTTACACCCTCCACCTAAACGACTGGTTCTGTGGTCAGGAACTAACCACTGACAGGCTAGAGTGGATGGCAAACGTTACACTAGCAAGGTGGAGCTACAAGGGAGGAGTTGTAGATAAAGTGGCTGGTGAGTGCGTACTGTAAAGCTGCAGTAAAAACAGCGCTCTGCTATGAGGACAAAGGCAATTGACCCAGACTCTGCTTGTGATGTTACTATTTAAGGTCATTTTTCCTGCAAAATAGCCTCAGCGATCCCTGCGCCTCAGGCTAATGGAAGCTCCCCTCTTATCTGCAGCTGCATTAAGAATATATTGCTTTTTCAATATCGTTTAGCACAACATAATCCTCAAACCAGGTTTGCCTGGAAATGACCCCAATACTTTATGGTATGGAGAGCATCTTCCACTGCTTGTGCTCTGCTCTGCAGTGCGTTGGCCTAAACCTCCATAATCAGGGCCCCAAGCTCCTGTTTCTGGTGGGATTTGAATACAGCAGAAGTGATTTGCTTCCTAAGTCTGTGGTATGATTTTGTGTTTCACCCTCTGTTGACCTTCTTGTTAAACCTCCTGAAGTTCCTGCCTATCCAAATGACCTTATTTTGACCTTTTCCTAGCTGTTTGGAAAAGTGTCATACAGTTCTGGAGGTGAGTATCTGATCATCCTGTACTCACCACCTGCAACTTGTTGCTCTCATTACTGTCAGTTGTGACTTTCGCCCCTGAACTTCCAGACAGAGATTCATGTTTTGCTACATTGTGCACTCTCACTGGCCACTTTATCAGAAACATCTACTTTGTGCTTTCACCCACTGGCCACTTTATTAGAAACATCTACTTTGTGCTTCCACTCACTGGCCACTTTATCAGAAACGCCTCCCTTGTCCTTCCACCCACTGGCCACTTTATTAGAAACATCTACTTTGTGCTTCCACTCACTGGCCACTTTATCAGAAACACCTCCCTTGTCCTTCCACCCACTGGCCACTTTATTAGAAACACCTACTTTGTGCTTCCACTGACTGACCACTTTAATCAGAATCAGTATCAGAATCCTTTATTGATCCCAAGGGGAAATTGCCGTTGCCATTTATGTAAAAGAATAAACACTTTAATCATTTAAAACAAAGATAAAGAGAATTTTGCAATATGCACACGAGATTTAAGTTCTTATAAATACAGTAAAGTGACGGTGACTGTGATAATAAATATTAATCATCTAGTATAAAAAGCAGTTCAAATTATTGTCTCTCTGAGTTTTGAGGTTCGATCCCCAGAGCCGACAGCACATGACTGAGGTGTCCTTGAGCAAGACGCCTAACCCCCAACTGCTCCCCGGGCGCTGCGGACAGGGCTGCCCACCGCTCCGGGCAAGTGTGCTCACTGCCCCCTAGTGGTATGTTCACTAGTGTGTATGTGGTGTTTCACTGCACAGATGGGTTAAATGCGGAGGGGAAATCTCCCCTTCGTGGGACTAATAAGGGTCACTTAATCTTAATAAAGTAAGTCCGAAGGTCCAGACCAAAAAAGGTAGGTGTAAAGATGCAGCCAAACCTGTGAGATGTACTGTAGACAAAGGCTGACAGGTCTTAGGATCCCTCTGGCTCAGCTGGTGCAGCTCACTTCGGTAAACAGTGCTGCAGGTCATTACAACAACCCAGTTAATCAGCAGCTGCCGGTGGACTCTATTACAGTATTGACAGGTCATCTTCACTGGGGAGAAATATTGCTTGTGTAAGGTGGCCTAGTTATGAAGACATATTATCATATTATCTGTACGGACGCTGTAGGCACAAGCTTGACAAAGCTAATTATAATTGGACATGATAAAGTGCTCAGAGTGAATCTCACGCCTGACTGCATGACAGATCTGCAGGGAGTAGGTGTCTGAACGAGTGTGTAGAACTGAATCAAGCGCATGTTTCATGCTGATACTCATCCATATCTGTATACAGTCACTTCAGCCAGGTTATTTGTGTGTCTAGGAAGAGTTTAGACATGTAAAAATTAAAATTTACTGATTTTTTTTGAGATACGCAAAGTTATTCAGAGCGGTTTGGTGTGAAACGCCCCGTTCTAGAGAAACTTAGAGTCAGAGCTGTTCACAGTGGTGGTGATAGGATTCCTACAGAAAGTTCCTACATGAGCTGGTTCTGAATTCACTGCCTGATGACTGAGACGCTGTTTTATGAGAGTTTAGAGAACTTCAACTCCATTCATGGTGGAGGGAGACATGCAGGGCGCTGTGCGGCAAAATAGTCCCCAAAGAAAACTCATTATTCCAGATTTTCCACTGTTTTCCATCATCAACATTCCATATAAGCTCAGAAGACTCGTGTAGGTTCTCTGGTGGTTCTGGATGGTAAATAAAGTGTCTATATCTGTGTTGTAGTCATGGCGACGCCTGGTTCCAATCACCACCACTGTAAAGACGTCTGGACCGTTTCACACCAAACCGCCCTGAGTTTGTTCACATCTCAACAGTTGGATTATAATAATTATTGAATTAAAACCTCTTTAAACACAACAAACCACATCCTCTGTTAATAAATTCATCCTTGCTGAAATGTACACTGCAAAAAATCTCAAGTAAAATGATCTTAAATCTAATCGATATATCTAACATTTCTCCTGTATTACTGAGACCTGATATTGTTCTTATCTTATTTACCTCATTTCTAGACATTTTCTCTTCTTTTGAGTAATTTTATTAAGTAAATCTATCTCACTATAGTGACTATATAATTTACGCTGTTGTAAAGCATAAATTAATGATCCGCCAGAATAGTAAAATATTTTTACTTAATAAAATGACTTAAAACAGTTAAATGATCTTATAAAAACTGCACAACCATCTCAAAATAAGAAATATTAGATAAATCGACTAGAATGGAATCATTTTACTCGTCAAGACACCATTTTATGCAGTGTAAAAGTTTCATTTAATGTTATTTTTGTGAAGTGATAGAGTTCAGACCCTCCTCATAAAAGCAGACTGAAGCACCGAAGGTCATTCAGATTTAAAGCTCACCTGTTCTCCACGGGAGCCCTGCACTCCCCCTGATTAACAGCCACTGCGCTGACATCAGAGGAAGCCAGTTGCCGAGCGATGCTATATCTACTGCCAAGGTCATCTGAACAGCGTCCAGCGTGGAGACACTGCTGGTTTCCTCTCTCCTCCTGTGGGGCCCTCAGCCTCATCCTCAGCTTCATCCTCAGCCTCAGCCTCAGCCTCATCCTCAGCCTCAGCCTCAGCCTCAGCCTCATCCTCAGCCTCATTCTCAGCCTCAGCCTCATCCTCATCCTCAGCCTCATCCTCAGCCTCAGCCTCAGCCTCATCCTCATCCTCATCCTCAGCCTCAGCCTCATCCTCAGCCTCATCCTCAGCCTCAGCCTCAGCCTCAGCCTCATCCTCATCCTCAGCCTCATCCTCAGCCTCATCCTCAGCCTCATCCTCAGCCTCATCCTCATCCTCATCCTCATCCTCATCCTCAGCCTCAGCCTCATCCTCAGCCTCATCCTCAGCCTCAGCCTCAGCCTCAGCCTCATCCTCAGCGCGCCTGTTCTGCTGTTTCTTTTTCACTGTAAAAATCCAAACAGCAACATTATACCTCTAGGAAACCAGAGCTGGGCACTCACTGTCCACTTATTACTGTCAATTATCCACTCTAATTGGAAAGTACGGGTGCAGAGGCATATCTAGGGTCAGTGCAGATGGGGCAGTTGTTCTGGGGCCTGCAGCATGGACGAGGGCTGACGTTGTTATTGGACCCCTTAAACCTCTACTTACACAATGCAACACCCGTAACTCACGCAGAGCTGTAACAACCTACTAACACACTTAAAGGGGAACTTTACCATCATTTGACAATAAGCCTAGAATCTCAATTAAAATGAATACACTTTTATAATATACACGTAAACAAGGTCTTCAACACTCATAGAATCATTTGCATGATTACATGGTCATTTGCATGTTGAACCGGTTCTTCAGATTGATGGAGAATGTACTGTACACAGTTCTATATAAAATCTTTTAAAAAGGGTTCTATATAGAACCAAAAAGTGCTCTCCTATTGTTATAAGCTTGACATAGTAATGCTATAATATATATATATATATATATAATTTTAAAAAGGCTGTATATAGACCCTTTTTGCAAATGGTTCTTTTAGTGTTCAAGGTTGTATACAGAACCATTTTCCTTACTAAAGAACCCCTGAAGAACCATCAAGAGTGCACTATGATTGATTCCATGATTTGAAAGTCGATGCAGTTGAATTTCTACCCTCACACTGTGTTTACACCATCTAGAGCGAAGCTTTTCACATCCAACCACCCTGCATGAAATTTAGTGACATCTTAAGCTGTTTAATTGCAGAAATTTTGAAATGGGTGGAATTCCCCTTTAAAGGCCTGTAAAAAGGCTGGACAATGACGTGTGAGTACAGTACAGTGACTAACTCATGCACTTTAACCGCTGACTGCTCTACAGCTCCTTCAGTATCTCTCTCTTAAACTGACGGACCCCTCTCAGTACCATTCCGCCCCAGCAGGGGGCGCAAAACCTCCACTCTGTCAGCACGCTCATTGGATTAAGCACAATTTATTCATGTCTGTGCCTTTATGCTGCAATAAAATGCTGCTAGAACGACAAGCTATTAGGACTGAGCTACAGAATTCACAAAAGACAGAAAGCCTTTGAAACTGAAGTCCACCCTCTTTTACACTGTATGAGCAAAGAAAGTGTGTGAAATTAGCTTCCTCTGGGCTATAGTGGAGCTAACACATTGACACAGTGTTAACTGCATGTCTAAATCATACATACACTCTTATCTTATCTCAGGCTTTCAGGTGGCTTCCACTGTTTTTAGCCATGTGACATTCCTTAGTTCAAGTTTATATCATACAGTGTCAGAAACAACAAAGTCCTTTAGATATTATTTAAAGGGGAGTTCCAGTTTATAAATCTCTGCATTATTAAAGGGTAAAGATCCATTCTGAGCGGTTTGGTGTGAAACGCTCTGTTCTAGATAACCTTACAGAGTCAGAGCCGTTCCCAGTGGTGGTGATGGGAACCAGACGTCCCTCTAAAAGCTCCTCACAGAAAGTTCCTACATGAACTGGTTCTGAATTCACTGCCTGATGACTGAGACGCTGTTTTATGAGAGTTTAGAGAACTTCAACTCCATTCATGGTGGAGGGAGACATGCAGGGCGCTGTGCGGCAAAATAGTCCCCAAAGAAAACTCATTATTCCAGATTTTCCACTGTTTTCCATCATCAACATTCCATATAAGCTCAGAAGACTCGTGTAGGTTCTCTGGAGGTTCTGGATGGTAAATAAAGTGTCTATATCTGTGTTGTAGTCATGGCAACGCCTGGTTCCCATCACCACCACTGTAAAGACGTCTGAACCTCTGATTACACCTCAATCACTGAGTTATGGAAAAGTCTTTGAGAAATCAGTGCAATTTCTTTTTAAATAACTCAGCGCAGTGGGAGGCTGTGATGGTTGATGTATGCAGCTAGCAGAATGCTAACTGGTGCCATATAAGCTTCCATTACTAGTTATCTACATTAGCTTCGCAGCTCCAGCATGAAACTGTTACAGGCTGCGTTCACATTACAAGCCCCGTTGTTCAAATCCGGCCTCTCTGACTCGGCGGTTCAGCCTCGCTTAGGTCAGTGACTCAAACCTGTCATTAATGTGATGAATCGGCTCCTGAACTGACCCTCAAGAGCTCCTCCAGCTCAGTGACGTCACGTGACTGAATCACTGCATCATCAGCGCAAACTAACGAGCAGAACGAGCTTCACTGAGAAGATCATTAACTCTGATCAGCTCTCAGCTTCATTATTAGAGCCAGACGGAGGAGAAGAAGGTGAGATGAGCTGCTTTTCCATCGTTCACAGGCTTTGACGTCTGTTTGGCGCTGTTGCCGAGGTAACGCTGAATGATGATGGGGGGATAAAGCGCATGAATTCCGATCTGAGCGTCACATTGAGGTCACACGGCCACAGATCGGATACGCATCCCATCTAGGACCACATATGAAAGCGGCTCAGGCCGGATTTGAAAAGATCAAATCGGAGTCACATCAGGGCAGGAAATCGGATTTAAGCCGCTTCCGCCTGGCGAACGGGATTTTCAGGACTGTTTCTTTAAAAGGGAGAAGTTGCGCTGCTGGAGCTGCAGCTGAGAAACAGAAGGAAAATCTGGAGGAGATGATTTAAGATGCTGTTATTTACGGTCAGCCTCGGGTTAGCCAGACTGAACGTGTGCATGTGCGAGGGGTCTTTCAGGAAGATGAATGCTCCTCTGTTTGTGCCTTCCTGTCTCTCGCCTGTGTTTACCGCAGCCATGGAAAGCCCGCCAGGCGTGAGGTCAGAGGTCAAGAGCTGCATCTTCCTCTGACATCATCACGGGTCTTCTGAAGGGCTTCATAAATCTGCGGTTGTGCGTGTGACTGAAGATGATAAGAGGCCAACACACACACACACACACACACACACACACACACACACAGGGTAGGAAGAAAGGCTTTGATGTCACTGAGAGCACAGCATCCTGACCATCTCCATAAATCACCCGATTCAAAACGTGTTTCTCATCGTCTGAAAGGGGCGGTCAGCGTTTATTAATCTGTTTATGCTCAGCTATGAATGTTTTTACTGGATAATTGTAAAATTATTTGAAGACTAATCATTTGTGATTGCGCAATTTTTGACTGCTAACTCATCCCACAGTTTTCCAGATACAAGACTGTTCCAAGTCCAGAATGTTTGATCAGGAATGGTGTGCTTATTCACAGTACTCATTAAGATGACCCTTTTACCCTGTTCTTCAGTGGTCAGGACCCCCAAAGACCCTCACAGAGCAGGGACTGTTTGGGTGGTGGGTCATTCTCAGCACTGCAGTAACACTGACGTGGTGGTGGTGTGTTAGTGTGTGTTGTGCTGGTCTGAGTGGATCAGACAGAGTTTTTAAACACCTCAGTGTCGCTACTAGACTGAGAACAGTCCACCAACCAAAAATATCCAGCCAGCGTCCTGTGGGCAGCGTCCTGTGACCACTGATGAAGGACTAGAGGACGACCGACACAAACTGTGCAGCAGCAGATGAGCTGTCGTCTCTGACTTTACATCTACAAGGTGGACCGACGAGGTAGGAGTGTCTAATAGAGTGGACAGTGAGTGGACACAGTGTTTAAAAACTCCAGCAGCACTGCTGTCTGATCCACTCACACCAGCACAACACACACTATCACATCAGCATGACTGCAGTGCTGAGAATGACCCACCACCCAAACAGTACCTGCTCTGTGAGGGTCCGTGGGGGTCCTGACCACTGAAGAACAGGGTAACAGAGTATCAGAGAAACAGATGGACTACAGTCTTAGTCAAGTTCTTAGAGTCGCTTCCTTCTGAGTCTTGGTTCTCCTCAGTGGTTCCTCTGTTAGGGAGTTTCTTCTTGCTGTAATGAATCCGTTTCCTGTCCGGGATCAATAAAGGATGTTATCGTCATTTCCACAATGTAAACAAGGTTCCACCTGCAGCGGTGTCAGCGGTGTCCCATCCCTGTCAGACATTAAACCGAGGCAGCAGAGCGCGCCACGCTGATGTGCAGCTGTTTGACACACCATTAATACTGCATCACCTCCACCACACACTGTCACACACACACCCAGCACACATTTTACGCCCCCTTAAAAATTAAAGCGTAGGTGCCTTCACCTCATTTCCCTCAGCAGAACCCGTCACAACATTAAAATGTGCTAGCATGTTCATAACCCTGCTCTTCATCAGTCACAGCTCCATTATACCATCTTTCCCTGCAGAAAGCCGTCTTTATTAACAGACGCAAGCTGGACGGACCTGCAGGGGTTCTTGCTTTTCAAAATCGCTGCAAAACCCCATAATGAGCTGTTTGTACAGGACAGACTGGGGACTCAACACTGCGTGCAAACAGGCTCTTTAATCCCGATTTAGACGGGTCATTCTCCCTTCGGAGTGGGAATTCAGTTTCTTTATTCCCAAAACTAAATAATCTTAATATGTCCATTAATATGTGTTGTTATCATACATGGAGGCAGGAGAGCTTAAATCCAAACATGTTTCACGGTCACTGGTGTCGTATGAATATGGTGTAACACCAGTGACGGCGACTCCAGCGACCTGCTGGTTAAAACTGAGGCTTCTGAAAACTGGCTGGCTCCTTGGCTGGTGACCTCAGGTGACCTTGTGTATCTGTTTAAAATCAGTAAAAAATGATACATGTGGCTTTATTTTGACCAAATCTTAATTATCCAGCCTTTAAAGCACAAAACACCACTGCCTCAGAAGTTCAGCGCTGCCTGATAGTCTGAGTCTGACTCACCTTCTCGGGCCTTGAGCTGCTTCCTCTCTGATGAGCCTCGACCCTCAGAGGCAGTTCAACAGAGCTGAAAATTCTGTGATGAAATGTAAAATAAGAGTCCTGGTAACACCAGAGACCAAAAGCTCTGAGAGAAATGAACGTTTTAAATAATATACACGTTATTTAAATGTGGTTTAACGTTAGTGGTATGAAAAGGGAAATCTGTTCTATGCAGATTTCTCAGTTAAACCTCATGAATACACTGCTTTATATCAAAAATGTTGAAAACCGGTTTGGTGACGAGCTGTTTTACGGAGGAAGAGCGACTAGGAAACTAATTAATAAAGGAAAACCGGAGAAATCATGAGGAGGGAGTTATTTAATCTTAGCTCAACCATGTGTGTGTATGGCTTTTGGAGCTGGGTCTAATATTTTCAGCATCTTTTTGAGCCCCTTTGTGAGATGCTTTCCCCTCCAAACGGAGAATGACCCAGATAACTCTGGGTTGCAGATAGTATTAGATAACTAATTCTGGAATTCCCCCTGGGATCAATAAAGGAATTTGAATCTTGAATAACGAAATGCATTCATGCAATAATGGAGATAATCTGAGATGCTTAAGATACATTATATTTCCAAAAGTATTCAGTCGTCTGGCTTCACACACACATGAACTTGAGTGACGTCCCATTCTTAATCCATAGGGTTTAATATGATGTCGGCCCACCCTTTGCAGCTATAACGGCTTCAGCTCCTTTCCACAAGGGTTAGGAGTGTGTTTATGGGAATTTTTGACCGTTCTTCCAGAAAAGCATTTAAGATTATTCATCTTATTTCTAATTTCCATCCATTTTCTAAGCCGCTTCTCCCTCAGGGTCGTGGGGGGGGGGGGGTTTAGATACGTTGACTATATTTTTTATCCTTTTTTCCGGTGTGTAACATACTGTCCTCCGTTTTCCTGTTTTTATTTTTTTTCCTGGCCATTCTGTAAGCCTGATTTGCATTTCTCTGGCTGCCTCTTCATTTTGGAATAGTTTCACTCCCGTTCCAATAAAGTTTAGGGTAGATATTTTTCATTTAGGTCCCCACTACTATAGAAATACAGCCATTTCTATGGTAAATCATTAATAAAAACATCCATTGTTTGGAAATGAAAAGCACTTAATGGTAATATTAAATGAAACAGTGTCATAAATAATTGCTAAAGAGAATAAAAGCCTTGCGTCAGTCTGCTGATAGAATAATTAATGTACTGTGTCCCTGAGTGTCTTCAAATAAGAAGAAACTACACACTGAGCTCAGCCTTTCCAGTGTTTCCGCTTCAGGCATCTGTTTATAAATGGTAATATAATTTTATTCATTGTTGCCGTTTCAGTTCTAGAAAACATACAAACAGCATAATTTATGGCGAATTGCAAATTATCCACAAAAACTAAAGGATGAGTGATTTTACATGCGGGCTAATAACTAATATCTGCAAAAAATCTGATTTCGTCACTAATCTGATCGACACATTTAGTAATCAGATTTCTGCTTTACAGCCGGCCAATAAACTCAAACTTCTTACCACAGCTTTTTTTTAAAAAATCATTAAATCACTTTGCCTGAAATTATGAACAAACAACATCTAGAAGATGAAAAATATTCAAATCCTTCAAATTTGGTTCGACGCTGCTGCTTATTTCCGGTACCGCCGTCTGTTTTCACACATGCTCAGACTGAGAAATCGGAAAGAAATCAGAGTAAGAGCTCACAGCACTGCCTCACAATCCCGCCTCTTGCTTAGATTTCTTAATCGGATTTCCAGACCTTTGTCCAATCGAAGAAATCAGGACAAATCATAACTTCAGAAATCTGATCATGAGCGGATGTAAACACACTCACTGGCTATTCGTGGAGCTCAGGCTCAAAAAGTGCCAGACTGACAAAGAAGATAAAACAAACCTGAACTCATTTTCACCTTGTTGGTTCGTGATACTGATATTAAAAATATCTTCCATTCAAATGTAATGACTTTCTAAAATATCTCATGTCCTTGTGCACCACTGGTTGCCAAAAAATTATATTAATTATATGATTCACCTCCCTTGAAGAGAAAACGGTACACTCTCCCAGCTTGGCCATAACACCCACCTGGAACACCGAGCGTGACACTTGTGCTGTGTAATGTCTTCATCGGCCGTGTTTCAGCGAGAGCTCTGAGGGCTCAGCCAGGCTGCAGTAATCAGCAGAGTGACTGTGCTTTATTAATTGTTGCTCTGGTGTCAGTCCTGCTCAGTGAACACAGTGATTTAATCAGCTAAATTTACAGCTCAGGGACAAAACACAGTCCCAGCAGACAGAAAACACTTCTCCGTGAGTTGGGCGGGGCTTTTAGGGAGAGTGTGACATTAAAATGTTCTATCTTGACATCAGTGGCCCAAATTAATACGGTTTTCAGTGTAACTGGGGTTTTGTAAATGGGGCTGCCTTCACAACCCTGTGAAATTCCTCTACACTCGAAGAGAGATTAGATTAGATTAGATTAGATTAGATTAGATTAGATTAGATTCTTTATTTTCCTCTAAAGACTCGTTCACAGCCTGTGCCGTTTGTACCTTGTTCTGGGACATATGAGATCAGACATTTGAATAAACACCATCAAAACAAACGGAGCTCAGGCAAGAAGACGCAGCCATTTAAACACAAGGCCTGCATCACTTACTTCCTTTGAGAGCATCCAATGCTTTTACCTGTCCAACACCTCCACCTGTCCAATACCTCTACCTGTCCAACACCTCCACCTGTCCAATACCTCTACCTGTCAAACACCTCCACCTCATATTCACCCATCTAACACCTCCACCTGTTCAATACCTCTATCTGCTCAACGCCTCCGCCTCATATTCACCTGTCTAACACCTCCACCTGTTCAATACCTCTATCTGCTCAACGCCTCCGCCTCATATTCACCTGTCTAACACCTCCACCTGTTCAATACCTCTATCTGCTCAACGCCTCCGCCTCATATTCACCTGTCTAACACCTCCACCTGTCAACATTTCTACCTGTCCAACATCTCCACGTGTCCACCATCTCCATCACATAGTCACATGTCTAACACCACCACCTGTCCAATACCTCTACCTATCGAACACCTCCACCTCATATTCACCTGTCTAACACCTCCACCTGTCAATATTTCTACCTGTTCAACATCCCCACGTGTCCACCACCTCCACCTCATATTCACCTGTCCAACACCTCCACTTGTCCACCACTTCCACCTCATTTTCACCCATCTGACACCTCCACCTGTTCAATACCTCTATCTGCTCAACGCCTCCGCCTCATATTCACCTGTCTAACACCTCCACCTGTCAACATTTCTACCTGTCCAACATCTCCACGTGTCCACCATCTCCATCACATAGTCACATGTCTAACACCACCACCTGTCCAATACCTCTACCTATCGAACACCTCCACCTCATATTCACCTGTCTAACACCTCCACCTGTCAACATTTCTACCTGTTCAACATCCCCATGTGTTCACCACCTCCACCTCATATTCACCTGTCCAACACCTCCACTTGTCCACCACTTCCACCTCATTTTCACCCATCTGACACCTCCACCTGTTCAATACCTCTATCTGCTCAACGCCTCCGCCTCATATTCACCTGTCTAACACCTCCACCTGTCAACATTTCTACCTGTCCAACATCTCCACGTGTCCACCATCTCCATCACATAGTCACATGTCTAACACCACCACCTGTCCAATACCTCTACCTATCGAACACCTCCACCTCATATTCACCTGCCTAACACCTCTACCTGTCCAACCCCAACCCCCCCCCCACCCCCCCACTTTGTCCACCACTCCCAACTCATCTTCACCTGTGCCACTTGTACATTGTTCTGGGACATATAAGATCAGATATTTGAATAATTCCATTTATTTAAATAAACACCATCAAAACAAACAGAGCTCAGGCAAGACGACGCAGCCATGAACACATTTAAACACAAGGCCTGCATCACTTACTTCCTTTGAGAGCAGCTTTAGAACATCTGTTTCAGCTGGAAGGCGTGTCAAGTGCTGATATGACTGAAGGTGCAAAAAATTTTAACAAGCGCCTTTTTTTTTTTTTTTCTTACGTGCTAATGTTCTGCATCTCCGGCCCAATGAAGGTAAAGAGAAGAAACTGTACTATATGATGCAATGGCTCTTCTTAAAATAGCCTTATTGTTCAGGTTTGGCAGGTTGTGTGTGGGAAGGCCTGTGATATTTGAGGCCACATGTGTAACGAGTACCAGTTTGACACTTTTAACATGAACGGTACAACATAATAGGCTCAATTATGGTTCTATAGAGGAACAAGAGCAATGAATAGCAGAACGTCTCTGCTGACGCCGCTTATAGAGCTTTTACACGTAGGTCAGAGCTCCAAGCTACATAAAAGTCTCAAAACCTAAAACAGAGGCTTTCTTCTTTTACTAGCCTCAGTGCTTACTGGTGTTATATTATAGGCACACTTTCCATCCAGCTGGAGAGCGATCATGTGTGTCGTCCAGCCAACGTCCATCAAATAACAGCATTTTCAGTTTGTGAGTTTCAGAGTTCGGTTCAAACGCAGGGAAGGCTTTTCCACCTTTCTGCCTCTCTGTCTGCTTCGCGCTGCATTACATTACCCAGAGAGATGGAAGCTTTGCTGTATTCAGCTAAATTATAACCCAGAGAGAGACTGTTTGCTGTGTTCAGAGTAATTATCTCTCTCCCTCGTTAGGCTAATTGCAAGGCCAAGCTCTCTGGAGGTTAATAACCTGCTGTGTATGAGCTCTGAGAGACTAACAACAGCAAAAACACTCCAATCATTCAGCTCAGTGCTGCAGCATACTGGAGGCTAACACAGCTTTCCACCTAACACTCCTCCTGACCAACACCCCCACCTGTCCATACCTGTATAGCACCTCCACCTCATATTCGCCTATATAAAACCTTCACCCATCCAACACATTCGCCTGTCCAACTATCTAACACATCTAGTGGTGGTTGGTTAGTGTAGTGGGTAACACCTCTGCCTTCTACGCTGTAGACTGGGGTTCAATCCCTGACCAGGGCAAGCACCCTACACTATACCAATAAGAGTCCTTGGGCAAGACTCCTAACACCACCTTGGCCAACCTGTGTAAAATGATCAAATTGTAAGTCGTCTGCCAAATGCCATAAATGTAAATCTAGGTTGAACAGGTGGATGTGTTAGACAGTAGAGATGTTGGATAGGTGGACGTGGAAAATACCCCCAGCTGTCCAGTACCTCTACCTGTCTAACCCCTTCACCTGCTAAACACCTCAACATGTAACCCCTGTCCATGACTAATTCATCCAGGTGCCCAACACCTAAACCCATACCTGGCTAAAGCCTCCTCCTATCTACCATCTCTACAGCCACCTGACCAACACCCTCACCTGTCCCACACCTCCACTCTAAGTTTTATGTGGAGACCTCTCTGGTGGAAATATGTAATTGCAAGCAACGTGTGGAAGCACATTTTGTAGTATAGGTTGAGACCCCTACCCTGAACGAATGAATCTGACGATTGAAAGAGAATTCAAAGAGAACTCAGTCAAAACTTGGTGGGTGAATTATCTACTACTGTCAGAATATTTTCATCAGTCGAATTTTACATTTGAGATCTAAACATCGAGCCGGACCTTGAGTGCGAAATTAACGCAAACAGTCCGAAACACACACAGAATCAGACCCCAAACCTTTGACTTTTACATTACTGTTTCATGACATCATGAGTAACGACATCTAAATGGGTAAGTGTCTCTACAACGACCCATTTCACATCAAACCACTCTGAATTATTTAGTTTATTTCTCAATAATTGAATTATGTGGAAATATTGGTAGAATTCTGCTCTAAATAATTTATCAAGCAATACTTTTGAAAAGACACCCCTCCCCCACCCCCCGCCTATTTTTCAATTTGATAAACTTTCCATACCCATTTTATGATTCAAATTAAAAGTGGGGGTGAGTTATGAGAACCCGAGTTATGAGAATGAAATATGAACCTGACCTGAGACGTATCTAAAAGTGCCAAAGCCTGACCAAGAAGTCGAGTCCTGGGTTCGGACAACATTTCACGCTGTAGCTTCACACATCTGGGAAAAGTGACTCTGATTCTGAAATCTGGCGTGAAAATCACCCCCAGATCTGCTGAAGAATTCATCTGAAATATCATAACTGAGACACTTAAAAAGGATTCATTTTAGATTTCCCAGCACAGCAAACGCGTGACACCATGAATAAACAACCACAGCCACTATGTTTCTAATATGTTTCCAGTGATGTGGGGGGGGGGGGCACATGTTCCAGTGTTACTGAAGAAACTAACAGTTTAATTGGAAAAGCAGCAGCTGCTTGATGTGAAAAGAGCGGATTAATGTCCCGCCCTCCTCTCTGCTCTCTCCTGGGCCCTATTAGCCCCCGAAACAACCCCCACTTTACCCCGGTGGGGTTAAGAACACAGCCTTTGATCTCTCACATGCTGGCACAAATCCTCACATGCCCCAATACGCTCTCTGCTAAGATAATTAACGCTGATTAAAAGCTTTCCAGCTGCTGTTTTTGTGTGTGAATGTGTGTAAGAGAGAGCGAGTGTGTGTGTGTGTGTGGGGAGGTTTGTGGGTGGTAGGTATTGTTCTCGCAGGTGTGTGTGTGTGTGTGTGTTTACTGAGTGAACTCCTGCCCTGCTCGGTGTAGATCTCTGATGTGAAGCCAGAGATTAGCCAGATTAAACTCGACTATTGTTCCACACACTCACATGGCCAGATGTGTGTAAAGTGGTCACGTCCGGCTGAAGACCACCACGACTCCTGACACTCATGCGCACACACATACACACACACACACACACATCACACAACTGCCAGAGAGGAGACTGATCTACAGAGACAGGTGATGGAGGAAACACATCTCCATGCCAGAGCTGGAGTGAAGTAATATGCCCTCTGAATTCAAGCATCATGTGGGGTACCTCTAGGTTCAGTTCTGGGGTCATTTCTGTTTATATTGTAGGCTCGTCTGAAAATGACATTTAACATTGCTGATGACACAGACACCTTTCTATCCAAGAATTCTTTCTGAATTTGCACCTGTGCATTGTTAGAATAAGCAAAGGGTTTAAAGAAGCAACACCCTCGGTCCAATTATGTTTTGCTGATTTAGGCAAAAATCAACAAACCTTCCCGTTAATTTTAGTACACACTTTCTATTTATCTGCCAAGTTGATCACATTGGGAAATATAAAACATGTTTTAGTTTTAGTATCACTTTATTTTAGGGATCTCATATTGGGAGTTTATTAACCCCTTAAAATCCCAGGCTCATTATTGAGTAAGCACAGGGACTACAGTGCAAACTGGTTGAGCTATGAGGTTATAGAAGCGTGTAAATAAAGCTTTGGGCCTGATGTTGTGGGCCCTGGCCATTTTAGGGGTTAAGTCCTCCTTCTTTGTTCAATATAGCCCAAAATATAGACTCTTCTAAATGGTTTATTCACTATGCATTATGCTTTGTTGATTAAGACTTCTATCTGTACATCCAGCAATTTGGTGTCATGTTAAAATTACTAACAACGTACAGTAAAGAATTTGTTAAGACACTGAGTGTGTTTACACATTCTCAATAATCCAATCCTGATCCGATTTCTATCTTGATATTTTCAGGTAAAGTCATGTGATTAAAAAAAAACAAAAAACAAGCCGCAGCATGAAGTTTGAGTCATCAGGTCAAGTTTTCCTCTGTGAATTTATTGGCCGGTTGCAAAGCCGAAATCTGACTCCTGTCTGACTCATGTAGACCTGGAGTTTCATATTATCTGACTCTATGTAAATGCGTTGATTGGATTACTGACAAAATCTGATTTTCTGCTGTTCAGATTAGTAAGTGCATGTAAACACACTCACCGTTATGCACATTATGGAGCATGGACCATTACTATCAGTTACCTTATTAGTGCATTAAAGCATTTGATACTTATTGGTTCTAGGAAATGTAGAGTTTATTGTTTTACAGGCGGTTTAAAGTTTCACTGGGTAGCACTGACGCCTCACAGAGAGGAGGGTCTGGGTTCGATTCCCCGGCCGGGTGACCGGGGTCCTCTCTGTGTGGAGTCTGCATGTTCTCCCCGTGTCTGCGTGGGTTTCCTCCGGGTTCTCCAGTTTCCTCCCACAGTCCCAAGACATGCAGTCAGGCCAATTGGACATGTTACATTGGTTGTGGGTGTGTGAGTGACTGTCTGTGTCTGTCTGTCTGCCCTGCGATGGACTGGCGACCTGTCCAGGGTGTATCCTGCCTTCCGCCCGATGACCGCTGGGATAGGCTCCAGCACCCCCCCACGACCCTGAGGGAGAAGCGGCTCAGAGAACGGAAGGATGGATACTCCAAGATGTGTTCCATATTCTGCAGTAGAGTTTTAGCTATTAAACTCTATAAAATGATTTGTGAAACTTTTCAAATTGGAAATTTGTGTTGAAACTAGTGATGAAAACTGCACTTTAGGATATGGAACACATCTGGACGTCACCTGACACTGGCTAGAATCTATAGGATTAAAATGCTGCCACTTTACATTTCTAAGACGTAAATTTAAATAAAAATTCATGCTCAAATAGAGGTGAGATGGTTTGTACAGAATGCTCAGTGATAGATGTGAAAATAATAATAATAATAATAATAATAATAATGTTACATTTATATCATGCCTTTCACAAACCCAAGGTCGCTTCACATAGCACGGGGGAAGAAAATAAATTTAACTGGTATTATAGGTGAGCAGAGAGGCAGTGGTCAGGCGTATTGATTATTCAGGAAAGCTGCCAGTGCAGGCAGAACATTCTGACTGACCGGCCGTGTTTCACTGAGTCAGTCATTTAAACTGTGCGAATTGGGCATCTTGGTGTTGGGTTAATCTGCTACTGTTAGAGTTGTGTGTGAATGAGAGTCACAAGCGCTCAGAGGATAATTAAACTCATTTTTCTCTGTCTCGTTTTCCAAAACCACCCAAGGACAAGCAGAGGAGCTGTGAAGGCACTACTACATCTTTAATATAAAACCTAAACATATACCATTCATACAGAGGGTGTAACCTATTATTCTCCAGTTATTCTGACAGAATGATGCTAGATGACTCCTCTATATGATAATGAGTGCTGATGAGTGCTGACAGCAAAACAACAGGGTACAATATATGTTTGATCTTAAGCTTCATTATTTATGGTATGCGTTCCTTGAGCTTTATAAAGCAAGAAAGGAAATCTGACAAGGTCTAAACATTTTAAGACCTCCTAGATGATGATGTGGGAAACACTGTGCTCTAAACACTCTTTTATTGAACAGACAGCAGGGAGAACCACCACTGAAACTGCCAAGAGACTTTTTCACCTGACGATAGGCAACAACACTGCACCAACAACCCCGCTGCCAAGAACCATAACATAAAAAACAAATACGCACTCTCGAGCAACAGCAACAACTTATTTACACATTGGCTCATTCCTTACTGGAAGGGCGGCGCCTCCCAAGAGCCTCTGCAAGTGGCCAATCTCCCCGGCCAGACCTCCCATGTTCCAACGGCCATTCGAGTCAGTAGCGGGCCACTACAATATTTAATGTTTTGAGCTTTATTGCTTTTTTTCCTTTGGAAATATATGCTTATTGAGACATGAGACATGCAACATATTCCAAAAAGGTTAGGGCATGTACATATGCTTATGTGTTATATCGCCTTTCCTGTTATCAACACTTAATGACTGTTTGGAGACTAAAGACACTAATTTTCAAGGCATAGCTGCACAATGTGGAGCTGTTTTGATCATATTTTGCTTTGTAATGAGTCACATTCTGCACTGCAGCCATGTTGTAACACATGCCGAATGTTATTTGGTGTCATCATGGTGAAATAAGCATGAACGTACCTGAAAAAGACGGCATCTAGAAGGCAGTATATGTTGCTCTGTAATGTGTAGATTCAGTGTTATTGTTGCTTCAACAGATGTGGAGGTTATCCACTAAAACCCCAACATACCATGACAGATGCTGGATTTTGAACTTTACACTGGTAACAATCTGGATGGTCCTTTTCTTTTTTGGCCTGGAGAACACAACATTTATTATTTCCATACACAGTCCTTAAAGTGGATTTGCCAGACCACAATACACGTTTCCACTGAGCCCAGAGAAGTTGGCGGTGTTTCTGTACTTCTGTATTGAAGATTACGGGTATTCAATTCTGTTTTTTGGCATTGCCCTCATCTTTTAGTTACTGAATGTTTTGATGACATTATGCACCTTAAGAGGTGATGCAATGAAAATCCTTCTGATTGCTCACTGAGGAATGTGGCTCTACAACTCATTGTTAACATATTTTTGGCAAAGTAAGCCTTGGCTCATCCCTGCTCGTAAAGAACTTCACATTAAATTCAAGGGTTCTTTAGGAAAGGCAGTGGTTCTTTTTGGAATCATACATTCTATATGACTATGTTTGCATGCTTAAGTGATTCTCTGCATGGTGAAATTGTTCTTCAGATTGATGGAGAATGCATTGTATGTGGTTCTAAGTAGAACCTATTTGAAAATAGTTCTGTATAGCACCAAAAAGGGTTCTTCTATTGTTACAAGCTACATGGCTCTAAATTGATTTATATCAAAACATGATTGCATCACCTCTTAAAGATCTATACATTTCTACATATCTCATAACATTTGTCATCTTAATTTACCCATGTCCCAACTTTTTTGGACCCTGTTTCAGGCATCAATTTCAGAATGAGCGCATTTTTGCAGAAACCAATGAAGTTGATGACGTTAAACATTAAAAGATATTGTACTGTTTTTGTATAAATACAGATCAAAATAGATTAAAGTGAATACAGGTCAAAGTGGGGTACCTCAAGGCTCAATAAACTGGCCATTACTGTTTTTGCTGTAGGTAAAAGATCCTTAATTAGAAAAGTTTACTTTACATTATATTTCTATCAAATGGTGATGGGGGAAAAGATATTTCTGATAAAGCTACTGATGACTGATAAGAGATTATCTAACAAAGATAAGAGGTTAAGATCTTGTTAGCTAGTTTATATTCTGTTAAATTTCTTGGTGTAGTCGTGGATGAACATCTAAGCTGGGCCTTTATATCACTTCTGTCACACAAGACAGCAAAAGAAATCAGACTCGTTAGAACAATTAAACCATTCTTCAACTACCATTAACTCACAAAAGAAGAATGCCAATTTATTAATTAGGCCGTCCCCAAACATAGTTGCCAAAAGAACATCTGAACAGGGTCTCGGCCTGGAACTGAGTAAGGCAGATTTCAGATGGTGTCTGGGATGAAAAGCACTTCACAAATAACACCGATTTAAATTAGAGCTTTGAAAGTGACTGAATCCAAAAATGATTGAAATAAACTAAACCAAATCAGATATTAGATTGAAATGTTTCAATCAAATTAGAGGTTTGAGTGAAAAGGACTAAATGACCTAAATACAAACCAGAAAGTAGACTGAAATAATCGGAATCAAACTAGGAATTTGTTTTAAAGTGACTGACTCTAGTTGGAGATGTCATTGAAATGAACAGTCAAATAAGAGATTAAGCTGAAACTGGAAACGTGCACTTCCAGAAGGAAATGTAGAATTGTTGAGCAGCTTAAATGCTTCCTACTTCTGAAAGGGAGTCTATGTGAGGAATGAGCGATGACAAAGTAACATGGAGGAGGAGTGTGAGTTGGTATAGCTTTGCGGTAGAGTCTGAGGTCATGCATTGCTGTTGTCGGAAGAAAACCTCGTATCTCCATTTTTGCCATTTTTCAGTTTTTGACCGAATTTGAAAATGCCTGTTGCTCTTTACATTGTGTGTCAATTTGTACCAGAATGGACCAAAAGAAACGGCACAAAATGACTTGGAGAGACGTCTGGTTCCATTGACTTACATTAAAAGTAAAGTAGGTTTTTCCCTTCTCCTATAAAGTGACCATTTTGGAGATACGAGGTTTTCTTCCAACAACAGAAACATGTGGTTTAGTGGCTGTAGGGCTGTAGGGTAATAGAGTTGTGCTCGGGGGCCTGAATAGGTGGAATGGTGTCTTTTGGTCAAGCGGAAGTGCAGTAGACGTGTCATTTTTCATCCCATTCTTTCCTCTAATTAACTGCATTTGGCCCATCAACTGAAACTGAATCAAATCAAATACCAAATTAGAGACAAACAATCAAATCAAAGTCACAGTGTGACACGTCAGCGAAATATCACTGGCACAACATATAACTCTACCGCTTTCTGCCCGGAGAGACAGAAACGATGACCGTTCTGTCCCAATTAACCGTGACGTGTAAAGACTGAGCTGACACGAGTATGTGTGTGTTAAGTGGACAGGTTGGAGAGTCCAAGTGAAGAGTCAGAGCGTTTTTGCCATACTGAAAAGAGAAAGAGCAGCCGGACGAGCCCTCGCTGTCCCATTATCTTTAAAAGAGCGAGTCTCATTAAAGTGGACACATCCAGTCTGCTCGTCCCTCAGCGGTGTGAGACTGAAACACTGTCAGCATCATTAGCCATTGTTTCCGGCGGCTCCGTCTGAAAACCAAGTGAGCTTTGTTGTGTTATGATCCAGAAAGAAGGTCCATCGCTTCAAAACTATTTCGGAGAACAAGCTCAGTCGGTGTTGCCTGCTGGCACGTCAAAAAGGGATTAAATACTGCGATGTGATTGTTCCTTTGTTTCTAAATAGGCCCATTGTTTGTGTACAGCTATTACTGGAACAGCTGCAGCATGCTCAGAAAAGCAACCCTGAGCTCAAGATAATGATGTTAAAAAGAATTAGGCTCATAATAAGTCTCGTCGGCTACTGAATAGAAACAACATCAACTTAATGCCTCCATTGTGTTCACTGCCTGTCCAAAGTATGATTTTTTCCCCCAAAGTGTTTATGATACCTTTTCAAAAAGCATGAGGCTCATGATGAAGAGCCAATTGTGTGTCACCAAAGAATTTAAAAGGAATCGGAAGCATTTATAATGGCAAAAGAGTTGGATCCACACACACCTTCTAAGCCACTTATGCTCCTGGGTCCCAAGGGCAACTGGAGTCATTGGGTAGAAGGCAGGATAAACCCTAGACAGCCCACCGGTCCATTGCAGGGCAGACAGACATATACATTCACGCCCTCACACCAAGGGGCAATCTAGCCCCTCCAATGGGCCTGACCGCATGTCTTTGGACTGTGGGAGGAAACCCAGAGACTGGGAGAACATACAACCTCCACACAGAAAGGACCCTGATCGCCCGGCTGGGGAATCGAACCCAGGCCCTCTTTGCTGTGAGGCGACAGCGCCACCCACTGCACCACTACGCCGCCAAAGCTAGATCCAACCACGCTGAAAAATACTAACCAACATGTTCTCAGCTCATGAAGAATCTCTGTTATTTAAAACGTAACTGAGGCTACGATCACATCATAAGCCTCTTGGCTCAAATCCGATCTCTCTGACTCGATGGTTCACCCTCGTTTAGGTCAGTGACTCAAATCCGTCATTAATGTGATGAACTGGCCTGAAATGACCCTCATGAGCTCCTCCTGCTCAGTGACGTCACGTGACTGAATCGCTGCATCATCGGCACAAACTAACGAGCAGAACGAGCTTCGCTGAGAAGATCATTAACTCTGATCTTCATTATTAGGAGAAAAAGGTGAGATGAGCTGCTTTTTCACCGTTTACAGGCTTTAACATCTGGTCGGCGCTGTTGCCATGGTAACGCTGAATAAAGAGTGAATAAAAAGCACATGTATTCCGATCGGAGTGTTTACATTAAAGTCGCTTGGCCACGAATCTGATACGTATCCGATCTAGGACCACATATGAAAGTGGCTCGGATTTGAAAAGATCAGAATTGCGTCCATACAGCCCTGAAAACATCAGATCTGAGTCACATGAGGGCAAAAAATCGGATTTGTGCCACTTCAGCCTGGAAATGTGAACGTAGCTTTAGTAGAACCCCAGATGAGCATCTGATCTTCAGCAATACACAATTAACCAGTTATAACTACATAACTTAGCCAGTTTGGGTTGTCAGTGAGTTCGTTTACATGCACTTAATAATCCGAAAATCAGATTTTGTCAGTGATCTGATCAACACATTAACATAGACTTGAGTAATCAGATAAACTCCAGGTCTCTGTGAGTCAGACAGTAATCAGATTTCTGCTTCACAACCAGCCAATAAACTCACAGAAGAACATGTGACGTAAACATAACATAAAACTCAAACGTCATATCTGACGTTTAACATCTGACACATCCTCTATATGAGGACTACATATTAAATAGACTTTTAGAACAGGGAGACGGAAGAGGGGCTTGCTCCCTCCGCTCCATGCATCGACCTGGTATTGCAGTATCTCCGGGAATGGTTGGGGCAGTCATGGGCTGGAGGTTAGGGATCTGGCCCTGTGACCGGAAGATTTCCGGTTCAACCCCCAGAGCCGACAGCACATGACTGAGGTGTCCTTGAGCAAGACCCTGCTCCCCGGGTGCTGCGGATAGGGCTGCCCACCGCGACAACTGTGTATGTGGCGTTTCACTTCATGGATGGGTTAAATGCGGAGGTGGAATTTCCCCGTTTGTGGGGAAAAGTGTTTCGCTGCATCACACGGCGACGATGCTGCTTATTTCCGGTACCGCAGTCTGTTTTCGCACATGCTCAGTCTGAGAAATCAGAAAGAAATCAGAGTCAGAGCTCAGACAGAGAAATCTGACTACTGAGCTCAAATCCAGCCTCTTTATCCGATTTCTTAATTGAGTAGTGTTTATATGACCATTTGAATAATCAGATAACTGCAGAAATCCGATTATAATCAGATTATTGAGCGCATGTAAACACACTCATTGTTATAAGCCTCTACTTTTACAGTATATCAGTAATACTAGCAAGATGGAGGCAACCAAAATCCTTCTTAGACCCCCAAAATGGCTAGTCCGCAGGCCAGAAGAACCACTGGCTTCAAAGAACCTTTTAAAAATAGGGACCATGAGGAAGAACCACTGACAGCAACCAGGACTCAAAGTCAGATACAAGAATTCTGAATAAACACATGAAATAAAGAGATCAAGGCTCCACGCCTCTCGTATGCCAGTGGAGCATGTGGGGCTGTCTGGTGGTTAACCTGCTAAATTAGCGCTCTATATTTTAATTACTGCTCCTCAACATGGACGGACGAAGTGAGAGTCAGCAGAGCCTCTGATCTCTGTGGTGAGAAATTAAATTAGCCAGCCGTCTCACAGCAGAGCCGAGACAAACGCTGAGTTCATACCCGCACTACCATCACCGTAAATGTGCTTAAAATTCAGCCGCTGTGATCATCATTATCATCATACATCACTGTAATGAAGGAGCTCCTCCGACTGCAGTAATTATCATTTGATAAATCATCGGGTGAAAATTAACTGGGTGTCAAAACACTGGTTGGAGCGGAGTGTGTGTGTGTGTGTGTGTGTGTGTGTGTGTGTGTGTGTGTGTGTGTGTGTGTGTGTGTGTGGCACTAATCTGTTTCGGCCGATGCTGTGGAGTGAGTAAGAAGAGAGAGATGGATGAGCCACAGCTGGATCAAGGTCACACACACACACACAGAGAGAGAGACAGAGAGAGAGAGAGAGAGAGAGAGAGAGAGAGAGAGAGAGAGAAAGAAAGAAAGAAGGAAAGAAGGAAAGAAAGAGAAAAGAAGAGAAGAGAAATAATAAGAATAAAAAAGAGAAAGAAAAAGAGAAGAAGAGAAAGATGAGAGAAGAGAAAGGCAAAGAGAAGAGAAGAGAAAGATGAAGAGAAAGACAAAGAGAAGAGAAAGGCAAACAGAAGAGAAAAAGAGAAGAATAGAGTAAAAAAGACAAAGACAAAGAGAAGAGACCAGAAGAGGATAGAAGAGAAAGACAGAGAAGAGACAAAGAGAAGAGAAAGAGAAGAGAAAGACAAAGAGAAGAGAAAAGGAGAAGAGAAGAGAAAGACAAAGAGAAAGACAAAGTCTTCACTTTAGATAAAGAGATAAAGAGAAGAGAATAAATCTCATCTTAAAACCCACTTCTGAAGATTCAGATATTCTCCAGCGTTCTCTTATGTGGGATTTGTTCTCAGGCAAGAACACAAAGGTGAGAACAGCTCTGCGCTTTCAGAACACGACATGAATCTGGCGCAGACTTTTTCTTAGGATCTTCCTCAAGAACACATTAAGGTACAAACTTGGGAAGATTCTGGAGAATGAGGCGCATTTTGTGTTCCTTGTTGCGTCTGTGTTCATTTGCAGGGAGGTTCTAATCAGATGAGCCACTGAACTGTCCACCCCCACCAGCCCTAAGTGTCAGTACCTGTTCTGGACCCACTGGGACATCAATAATACACACCACAGCCATATGTCTTCTCTGATACACCTCACAGGTCACACATGCCTTCTCAAACACTGATCCGCCTGCGTTTATAATAACCAACAGCAGCCGACTGACGCGTCCCGCTCAGCAAACAGCATCCCTCACTCTCCACCGCGGACCCTGCCTTTCATCACAGAGCCAGCGCGTATATTAATGTCAGAGGAGTGAGAGAGGGTTAGCGCATCTCCTTCTCCACCATCCATCACACGCTCCTCCTCCTCCTCCCGCAGAGAGAGAGTGATTCACTGATCTGCAGGGCAGAAACTCGCTCCAGCACTCGTTCACACCAACTCATCTTTCTGTCTCTCCACACAGCTGATCCGTTTAACCCTCACTTACCTGATATATCACTATATTTCCAAAAGTTTTCACTCCAAATCATTGAATTCAGGTGTTCCAGTCACTTCCATGGCCACAGGTGTATAAAGCCGAGCCCCTAGGCCTGCAGACTGCTTCTACAGACATTAGTGAAAGAATGGGTCGCTCTCAGGAGCTCAGTGAGTTCCAGCGTGGTGCCGTGATCGGACGCCACCTGTGCAGCAAGTCCAGTCGTGAAATTTCCTCACTACTAAATATTCCACAGTCCACTGTCAGTGGGATTATAACAAAGTGGAAGCGATTGGGAACGACAGCAGCTCAGCCACGAAGTGGTCGGCCACGTAAAATGACAGAGCGGTCAGCGGATGCTGAGGGGCATAGTGCGCAGAGGTCACCGACTTTCTGCAGAGTCAATCACTACAGACCTCCAAACTTCATGTGGCCTTCAGATCAGCTCAAGAACAGCGTAGAGAGCTTCATGGAATGGGTTTCCATGGCCGAGCAGCTGCATCCAAGCCTTACATCACCAAGCGCAATGCAAAGCGTGGAATGCAGTGGTGCAAAGATTTCCGTCTGGAAATCTGATGGACGAGTCTGGGTTTGGCGGTTGCCAGGAGACGGTACTTGTCTGACTGCATTGTGCCGAGTGTAAAGTTTGGTGGAGGGGGGATCATGGTGTGGGGGTGTTTTTCAGGAGTTGGGCTCGGCCCCTTAGTTCCAGTGAAAGGAACTCTTAAAGCCTCAGCACCAAGAGATTTTGGACAATTTCCTGCTCCCAACTTTGTGGGAACAGTTTGGGGACGGCCCCTTCCTGCTCCAACATGACTGAGCACCAGTGCACAAAGCAGGTCCATAAAGACGTGGATGAGCCAGTTTGGTGTGGAAGAACTTGACTGGCCTGCACAGAGTCCTGACCTCAACCCCATAGAACACCTTTGGGATGAATTAGAGCGGAGACAGTGAGCCAGGCCTTCTCGTCCAACATCAGTGTCTGACCTCACAAATGCGCTTCTGGAAGAACGGTCAGAAATTCCCATAAACACTCCTAACCCTTGTGGAAAGCCTTCCCAGAAGAGTTGAAGCTGTTATAGCTGCAAAGGGTGGGCCGACATCATATTAAATTAATACTTTTGGAAATATAGTGCATCACTATTCACTGGCTTTGTGCCTTTTAACTCATTAAAATCAGCTTCCAGAGCTTTTACACTCCAGTAAATTACATTAATTAAAACACCCCAGAACATCACAGAGCTCTTGAACCACACCTGCACACAGTCCTCACTGAGGCTTCCTGAGGTCTTCCTGAGTACAATGAACAGCAATGGTGGTTGGTTAGTGTAGTGGGTAACACCTCTGCCTTCTACACTGTAGACTGGGGTTCAATCCCCTGTTTGGACCAGCACCCTACACTATACCAATAAGAGTCCTTGGGCAAGACTCCTAACACTACTTGCTTCTACCTGTGTAAACTGATCAAATTGTAAGTCTCTCTGGATCTGCCATAAATGTAAACAACACTGAGCATCATTCACACACAGGCAGAAACCAGACTCATCTGACCAGATAACACGTTTCCAGTCATGAACAGTCCAGTCTTTGTGCACTGTAACTGGGAAACTGTGTGAGCAGAAGCGAGGGTGCTGGATACACCCTGGACACCCTGGACAGGTCGCCAGTCCATCGCAGGGTAAAGCAAAATAAATGCACAGCTCTAATGACTGAGCGCATCACTTTCCTTCCTTCACCAGTTAAAACGTTATCTGGCTAAGCGGTAAATCGCTGCTGTCGGAACAAAACCTTGTATCTCCATTTTTATCGATTTTCAGTTTTTAACATAATTTGAATATGCATGTTGTCCTCTACACTGTGTGTAAATATCCTAATGAATGTACTAAAAGAAACGGCCCAATATAACTTGGAAAGATGTCTGGTTCCATTGACTTACCTTTAAAGTAAAGTAGGTTTTTTCCTGCTCCTGTAAAGTTACCATTTAGGAGATACGAGGTTTTGTTACGACAGCAGCGAAATCCTCCTTTGTGAGATCGACCACAAGATTTCTCTCAGAAGTCTAACATCAATCCTGGCCAACAGAGGAAGATGTAAGGAACGTTGATGTTTTACAGTCCTCACTTTGGCCTAAGCTGTCCAGCTTTCTGAGGAATAGTTCAGTCCACATGCACGACTTTTCACTCACGCAGGTTTATAACCCTGTCAGAGTCTCAACGGGAGGAAAACTGTTAAATTCTTCAAATATGGTCTTTCAGGATGGAGAGAGCTTTTGGATTGCTTCATCAAAATCAATCAATCCACCTTTGTTTCCTTTTTCACCAGACACACAGGAGACACTCAGCCATGTTTTTCAAAATAAAAGTTTAGAAGAAGAAAAAAAAATATTGGCTGTGTCCAGTGCTGGACAGTAACTGAGTAACTGAGTAACTGAGTATCTGAGTAACTGAGTAACTGAGTATCTGAGTAAATGTAATTGGTTTCTGTACTTTAGTATTTTTGGTGTATCTGTACTGAAGTTTCTCCGTTCTGGGCGACTTTTTCCTTTCACTCCACTACATTTCAGAGTCTAATATCCGACTTTTTCCTCCTACATTTTGAGAAATCTGTCGTTCCTTTTGGTTTCTGTGTGTATAAAAACGTCACATGTCAAAACGAAAGAAGCGCAAAGCCAGAGCACCAATCAGGGCCCAGCGGTCACTTTGTTTAGAGCTGGTTTTGACCTGTTGGTCATACCGACCCAGTGCAGCACGCGGTTCAACGTCAGCGCAGCAGCGTAAAACTTTGGGAGAGTCTGTTCAACATAAATGATGAACTAACCTAACTTTGTGTAAATAGAGCTCAATATAGAAATATGTCCACATATGCAGTCGAGACTGACGCGGCTTTTTTCTGAATTTCTACAAACACCATTTCATTTTATAGTAAATGAGTTTGGGCTGGTTTATGTTTATGAACAGACGCCTACAGATCAACATAGTAAAGGAGCTCATCTGTGATCCTGAGTTTAAAGCCAGTTTTTATTCAACTTAAACTTGGAACTAAGTTGTAAATAAATCTGAAACTGAAACTTTGCTTGTGTGTAAAAAGTGATTTCAGAGCCACTCGGTTCTCCCTGATGGAAACTGTTTACCTTCAGTGTTTTGTGCTTCTGATCATTTTAATAGACGTCAGCGTCACTAATTAATGACGTTCTATTAAAAGACTGGTTTACCAAGAGAGACGCTGGAGGACTTTCACCTGAAATGAGTTCATGAAGCCAGTCTGGTTATAAAAATGACAACAGGACATCAGAGCCAGAATTCCTCTTTTAGTACTTTTACTTTATACTTAAGTACATTTGAAGGGAAATACTTTAGTACTTTTACTCCAGTGGAGGTCTAAAGGGAGGAACTTCTACTTTTACTGGAGGAATATTTTACCTTGAGGGTCTCGACTTTAGCTCAGGTACATGATTTGTGTACTTTGTCCAGCTCTGGCTGTGTCTCAATTCAATCACTGGTGTTGATGTGACACTTTCTGTTCAGGGAGCATAGTGAGCAGTCAATGCTCACAGGTGCACTGTGGGAATTTTCAGTGGAACACCCTAGAAAATACCCTAACTACCAAAGTAGAAAGCTCTTTGAAACACACTGTTGGTCACAGGTCCTTTTTGTTTAGAAATTAAAGCGCAAAATTCTGACATTTACAGAATTTGGCAGACGCTCTGATCCAGAGTGACTTACAGTTTGATCATTTTACACAGGGAGGTGAATGTAGTGTTAGGAGTCTTGCCCAAGGACTCCTATCGGTATATTGTAGAGTGCTTGGCCAGGTAGAGGCCTGAACCCCAGAAGGCAGAGGTGTTACCCAGTACACTATACCAACCTGACAACAATCATTTTCATGAGAAACCTTAACATCTCTGACAGGCTATCTTTACAGAAACTGAAACTCAAAGAAACCAAGTTTGCTTTCCACAATTTCTATTGGTTCATTTATCCTGCAATAATAAACAAAGGAAAAAGAACTGTAGAGGTCCGGTCCTCTTCAAGCCCCTGGGCCCCACAGCCTGTTAGAGAGTGTTAATACTTTGCTGGTTATCTTTGCGTCAGTGCTAAAGGTGATAAACGTCTCAGACTGTCAGAGCTCCTCCCAGCGCCCCCCTCTGGTCATAAATCAGCTGTCAGGCCGGCCCCTCTAGCTGATAAATGTGCCCCGTGTTCGGCGCAGGACTGGATGTCCTGCCGAGCAGAGGGGGGAGGGGGATGCTGCTAGAATTCCCGGCGAATAGCTCTTCTTCTCTCAGTGTTATTAATGGAGGCTGCAGAGGAGCCATTCAGAAGCTGCCAAGTCGCTGTCATCCCTCCACTCTGCTTGGCTCTTCCTGTGTGTCTGAGAACGGAGAAACAGACACGCTTGTCCATGTTCATCCTCTCCTCTCTTCTCCTCTCGTTAACTCTTCTTGCAGCTGCTCACAGAGTCTGCAGTGTTGGTCAGTCCATAACAGAGGCATTAACTGATGGTTCAGAGTTCAGAGGCTGGCAGGGCTCAGATTTAAGGGCAAGATAGATTTAGAAATGGGGATCAAATGTGATTCAAGGTTAGCTAAGATAATTCATTAATCAGTCCAAATACTTTTGGAGGTGTATATATACATAGGGCTGTGATGGTGATATGGCTCACCCAATATAGATGTAAGTATCCCCAGTTTAAAGCTGAACATGCTGCACTTTAACCAGTTCAAACATAGTGTGCTGGAATTCAGAGTCAAAAATCTGTGCCGCTGTTTTACTTTTGGACTCAACTATTGCATTATGTACACATAATCTTTCATATTTAACTTCCAAACACATGCACATACTCTTTTCTCAAGCATACATAAACAGTCATATGCAAAACTTTGGGCACCCCTAGTCAAATGGCATATTTTGTTGATTTTTGCAAAAAAAGTAAAAACAATCTCTGCAGCGATTTATTTAAAATAATAACACTTTTCTGCAGATGTTCAATTAGAGTTATTCTGTATCTGATTAACTTACAAAATAGGAAAAAATAAATAGTGATTATGGCGTTTGCACAAGTTTGGACACCTCTCCTGTTGTATTAGAGCTTTGTATGAACTTGTTAGACCTTGTTATGACGCATTAGGACTGTTTAGGTAGGTCAAGAACTGCCAATTAATAAATTCTCTGACCCCTCAAACGCTGTGCTAACACTCAACACTGAACTCCTCCAAACAGCCGACTAAAGATTTGAAAACGATGCTTATTGATTG
This sequence comes from Pygocentrus nattereri, assembly GCF_015220715.1. Lineage (NCBI taxonomy): Eukaryota > Metazoa > Chordata > Actinopteri > Characiformes > Serrasalmidae > Pygocentrus > Pygocentrus nattereri. The sequence continues at coordinate 40,278,040 of NC_051223.1, forward strand.
TTATCAAGCAGGCGAAGGCTATAAAAACACATCAAAGCACGTTAAGCCGGCACCACCATCACTCATGTCACTCAGACATGGCAGTAAAGGGGAACTGTGGAATTCATGGCCAGTGGCCGGATTCACAAGAGTGTCTTAAGAAGGTCTAGTGGTGAGGATTGGATGCTCTCACCGCTGTGGCCCGAGTTCGATTCCCAGTCAGGGAATGACGTTTCCCTGACTGTTCCCTGGGGTGCTGTGGATAGGGCTGCCCACCGCTCCGGGCAAGTGTGCTCACTGCCACTAGTGTGTGGTGTTTCACTGCATGGATGGGTTAAATGCGGAGGTGATCACTTAATCTAAAGTAGTCATGGACACTGCCATGAAATCTCTCACAGAGCTAGAACTGCTCACAGAGCTAGAACTGCTCACAGAACTAGAACTGCGCACAGAGCTAGAACTGCTCACAGAACTAGAACTGCTCACAGAGCTAGAACTGCTCACAGAGCTAGAACTGCTCACAGAACTAGAACTGCTCACAGAGCTAGAACTGCTCACAGAACTAGAACTGCTCACAGAACTAGAACTGCGCACAGAGCTAGAACTGCTCACAGAACTAGAACTGCTCACAGAGCTAGAACTGCTCACAGAACTAGAACTGCGCACAGAGCTAGAACTGCTCACAGAACTAGAACTGCGCACAGAGCTAGAACTGCTCACAGAACTAGAACTGCGCACAGAGCTAGAACTGCTCACAGAACTAGAACTGCTCACAGAGCTAGAACTGCTCACAGAACTAGAACTGCGCACAGAGCTAGAACTGCTCACAGAGCTAGAACTGCTCACAGAACTAGAACTGCGCACAGAGCTAGAACTGCTCACAGAGCTAGAACTGCTCACAGAGCTAGAACTGCGCACAGAACTAGAACTGCTCACAGAGCTAGAACTGCTCACAGAGCTAGAACTGCTCGTATGATCATCATAAAGGCAAAGCAAAACCCCCACATGACAGCAAAGGACCTGAGGGAAGGTTTAGCTGACGCAGGAAATACAGGTGGTGCACTGTTCTACTGTGCATCGCTGCTTGGACAAACATAATCTGCATGGATGAGTCATCAGAAGGAAACCTAACCTTACTCATCCCGTTAGTGTCTGAAGTACGTAAAACCACATGTACATAAGCCAAAGGCACATTTCGACCTGTATTAAACAGAAATATTTCTTGCACCTTCCCGTTTTGTGTAAATAATGATATATAACTAACTCTTAACCTGTAATTTTGAGTTTGCAAACTTTAAAATACCCTGAAAACTTTACTTACAAACTTTAATAGCTTTGAGTTCTTCTAAGTTCCACATGTTGAAGGTGTAGACAGATGAGCCAAGAATGCTCGTTAAATGATTGGGGAAAGCACAGTATGGCCAGTGTCTCTGCGTTCTCCTCTCTCTATTTCTCTCTGTCTCTCTTTGTCTCTGTAACTAAGTTTATTAATCTGGAGCATCTGGCCAGCTTCAGACAGAGCTAACTCTGAAGACACCACCTTCATTTGGGGCAATAAATTACTCTATTAATTACTTAGGCATTACAGCCGACAGGGTCACCTTCTGCTGCTGGACTTTCCTCATCTATCACACACAATCCGGGAGTTACACACGCTGATGTGAGTGATGGAGCCAATTAGGAAACACTGGACTGAGTCACACCATCTGGGTGTGAGAGTGTGTGAGAGAAAGACAAGTATGTGTGTGTTCACTGGTATTTCATATTAAGAAATAGTAATGCTTCACTATCTATTTATACGCATGTGTCTGTAGATTAGAGTTAACCATACTAATTTTATTTTTAGGGATGCTGTTGGATTCAGACAGTTTTCAGTTAAGACTTTTAAATGATACAGTGAGAAAACATTTGAATTCAGACAGAATTCTGTGGGCTACAGTCAAGTTCAGACCGGGATTTGAGGGCTACGGTCGAGTTCAGACAGGGTTTTGAGGGCTACAGTCAAGTTCAGACAGGGTTTTGAGGGCTACAGTCGAGTTCAGACAGGGTTTTGTGGGCTACGGTCGAGTTCAGACAGGGTTTTGAGGGCTACAGTCAAGTTCAGACAGGGTTTTGAGGGCTACGGTCGAGTTCAGACAGGGTTTTGAGGTCTACAGTCGAGTTCAGACAGGGTTTTGAGGTCTACAGTCAAGTTCAGACAGGGTTTTGAGGGCTACGGTCGAGTTCAGACAGGGTTTTGAGGGCTACGGTCGAGTTCAGACAGGGTTTTGAGGGCTACGGTCAAGTTCAGACAGGGTTTTGAGGGCTACGGTCGAGTTCAGACAGGGTTTTGAGGGCTACGGTCAAGTTCAGACAGGGTTTTGAGGGCTACGGTCGAGTTCAGACAGGGTTTTGTGGGCTACAGTCGAGTTCAGACAGGGTTTTGTGGGCTACGGTCGAGTTCAGACAGGGTTTTGAGGGCTACGGTCGAGTTCAGACAGGGTTTTGAGGGCTACGGTCGAGTTCAGACAGGGTTTTGAGGGCTACGGTCAAGTTCAGACAGGGTTTTGTGGGCTACAGTCGAGTTCAGACAGGGTTTTGTGGGCTACGGTCGAGTTCAGACAGGGTTTTGAGGGCTACGGTCAAGTTCAGACAGGGTTTTGAGGGCTACGGTCGAGTTCAGACAGGGTTTTGAGGGCTACGGTCAAGTTCAGACAGGGTTTTGAGGGCTACGGTCAAGTTCAGACAGGGTTTTGAGGGCTACAGTCGAGTTCAGACAGGGTTTTGTGGGCTACAGTCGAGTTCAGACAGGGTTTTGAGGGCTACAGTCGAGTTCAGACAGGGTTTTGAGGGCTACAGTCAAGTTCAGACAGGCTTTTGAGGGCTACAGTCGAGTTCAGACAGGGTTTTGTGGGCTACAGTCGAGTTCAGACAGGGTTTTGAGGGCTACAGTCGAGTTCAGACAGGGTTTTGTGGGCTACAGTCGATTTCAGACAGGGTTTTGAGGGTTACAGTCGAGTTCAGACAGGGTTTTGTGGGCTACAGTCGAGTTCAGACAGGGTTTTGTGGGCTACGGTCGAGTTCAGACAGGGTTTTGAGGGCTACGGTCAAGTTCAGACAGGGTTTTGAGGGCTACGGTCAAGTTCAGACAGGGTTTTGAGGGCTACAGTCGAGTTCAGACAGGGTTTTGAGGGCTAAAGTTGAGTTCAGACAGGGTTTTGAGGGCTACGGTCGAGTTCAGACAGGGTTTTGTGGGCTACAGTCGAGTTCAGACAGGGTTTTGAGGGCTACAGTCGAGTTCAGACAGGGTTTTGAGGGCTACAGTCAAGTTCAGACAGGCTTTTGAGGGCTACAGTCGAGTTCAGACAGGGTTTTGAGGGCTACAGTCAAGTTCAGACAGGCTTTTGAGGGCTACAGTCGAGTTCAGACAGGGTTTTGAGGGCTAAAGTTGAGTTCACACAGGGTTTTGTGGGCTACAGTCGAGTTCAGACAGGGTTTTGAGGGCTAAAGTTGAGTTCAGACAGGGTTTTGAGGTCTAAAGTTGAGTTCAGACAGGTTTTTGAAGGCTACAGTCGAGTTCAGACAGGGTTTTGTGGGCTACAGTCGAGTTCAGACAGGGTTTTGAGGGCTACGGTCGAGTTCAGACAGGGTTTTGAGGGCTACGGTCAAGTTCAGACAGGGTTTTGAGGGCTACGGTCGAGTTCAGACAGGGTTTTGAGGTCTAAAGTTGAGTTCAGACAGGGTTTTGAGGGCTACAGTCGAGTTCAGACAGGGTTTTGTGGGCTACAGTCGAGTTCAGACAGGGTTTTGAGGGCTACGGTCGAGTTCAGACAGGGTTTTGTGGGCCACAGTCGAGTTCAGACAGAACCCTGTTCCGGGATTTGAGGGCCACAGCCAAGTTCAGACAGGGTTTTGAGGGCCACAGTCGAGTTCAGACAGGGTTTTGAGGGCTACAGTCGAGTTCAGACAGGGTTTTGAGGGCTACAGCTTATGTGTTAAAAATCTTGGTGTCGTGCTGGACGCTGATCTGTCCTTCGATGCACATATAACTAATATCACTAGAACAGCTTTCCTGCATCTCCGCAATATCACTAAATTAAGAAATGCATGATCTCTACAGGATGCAGAAAAGCTAGTTCATGCTTTTATTACTTCAAGGCTGGACACTGTAATGCCCTGCTGTCTGGACGTCCCAGCAAAAGCCTCGACAAGCTTCAGCTGGTCCGGAACGCTGCAGCCAGAGTCTCACAAGAATCAGAAAGTTCGACCAGGTCAGCCCAGTTTTATCAGCCCTGCACTGGTTACCAGTTAAATTTCACATTGATTATAAAATCCTATTACTGACCTATAAAGCTCTAAACGGACTCGCCCCTCAGTACCTGAGTGAACTTCTCTCCCACTATGAACCATCACGCCTACTTAGATCACAAGGTGCTGCTCACTACTGGTACCTAGAACTAATAAAGCTCCATCAGGGGGCGGAGCTTCTCATACAAAGCCCCCCAGCTCTGGAATAAACTTCCTGTTAATGTTCGGGACTCAGACTCAGCCTCAGTCTTTAAGTCTAGGCTAAAAACTCACTTGTACAGTCAAACATTTGGTGACTAGTCTTCCCTGTCAGGTCTAGACCTGCTGGAGTCTACACTGCTCTGTTTTACTGTAATCTGTGGTCAGCCACTCTCTACAGAACTGACTCTGTGTTTTTCTTTCCTTTCTTTGCCGAGCTGATCAGCTGCCCATCCTGTGCGTCTGATGCTGCTGCCTCTACTGCCTTGATTGGTGCCGCTGCTCACCAGCCTTCTGGACCGGTTTGACCACCACTGAGCTTCTTGCTGTACAGCGCTGTGCAGTCCTCACCCTCAGATCTTCTCTTTTCCCACTTTACTATAAAACTTCATACTAATAATGTTTACTATCCGGTGTCGACCAGAGGAGGACGGGTTCCCCTTCTGAGTCTTGGTTCCTCTCAAGGTTTCTTCCTCTTTTAGGGAGTTTTTCTTTGCCACCGTCACCGCTGGCGACGCTCATGGGGGCTCAGACCCGGATTTTCTTTTCTTTTCTTTTCTTTACTTTTCTTTTCTTTTCTTTTCTTTTCTTTTCTCTTCTCTCTGTAACACTGATTGTTCTGTAAAGCTGCTTTGTGACAACACCTGTTGTAAAAAGCGCTATATAAATAAATTTTGCTTGCTTGCTTACTACAGTCGTGTTCAGACAGAATTGTTTTGTCTACAGTCGAGTTCAGACAGAATTGATTTGGCTGCAGTCGTGTTCAGACAGAATTGTTTTGGCTACAGTCGAGTTCAGACAGAATTGTTTTGACTACAGTCGAGTTCAGACAGAATTGATTTGGCTACAGTCGAGTTCAGACAGAATTGATTTGGCTACAGTCGAGTTCAGACAGAATTATTTTGACTACAGTCGAGTTCAGACAGAATTGTTTTGGCTACAGTCGAGTTCAGACAGAATTGTTTTGACTACAGTCGAGTTCAGACAGAAGTGTTTTGGCTGCAGTCGTGTTCAGACAGAATTGTTTTGTCTACAGTCGAGTTCAGACAGAATTGTTTTGTCTACAGTCGAGTTCAGACAGAATTGTTTTGGCTACAGTCGAGTTCAGACAGAATTGTTTTGACTACAGTCGAGTTCAGACAGAATTGATTTGGCTACAGTCGAGTTCAGACAGAACTGTTTTGACTACAGTCGAGTTCAGACAGAATTGTTTTGTCTACAGTCGAGTTCAGACAGAATTGTTTTGACTACAGTCGAGTTCAGACAGAAGTGTTTTGGCTACAGTCGAGTTCAGACAGAATTGTTTTGGCTACAGTCGAGTTCAGACAGAATTGTTTTGGCTACAGTCGAGTTCAGACAGAATTATTTTGGCTGCAGTCGAGTTCAGACAGAAGTGTTTTGGCTACAGTCGAGTTCAGACAGAATTATTTTGGCTACAGTCGAGTTCAGACAGAAGTGTTTTGGCTACAGTCGAGTTCAGACAGAATTGTTTTGTCTACAGTCGAGTTCAGACAGAATTGTTTTGACTACAGTCGAGTTCAGACAGAATTGTTTTGACTACAGTCGAGTTCAGACAGAATTGTTTTGGCTGCAGTCGTGTTCAGACAGAATTGTTTTGTCTACAGTCGAGTTCAGACAGAATTGTTTTGTCTACAGTCGAGTTCAGACAGAATTGTTTTGGCTACAGTCGAGTTCAGACAGAATTGTTTTGGCTACAGTCGAGTTCAGACAGAATTATTTTGGCTGCAGTCGAGTTCAGACAGAAGTGTTTTGGCTACAGTCGAGTTCAGACAGAATTATTTTGGCTACAGTCGAGTTCAGACAGAAGTGTTTTGGCTACAGTCGAGTTCAGACAGAATTGTTTTGGCTACAGTCGAGTTCAGACAGAATTATTTTGACTACAGTCGAGTTCAGACAGAATTATTTTGGCTACAGTCGAGTTCAGACAGAATTATTTTGGCTACAGTCGAGTTCAGACAGAAGTGTTTTGGCTACAGTCGAGTTCAGACAGAATTGTTTTGACTACAGTCGAGTTCAGACAGAATTGTTTTCACTACAGTCGAGTTCAGACAGAATTGATTTGGCTACAGTCGAGTTCAGACAGAATTGATTTGGCTACAGTCGAGTTCAGACAGAATTATTTTGACTACAGTCGAGTTCAGACAGAATTGTTTTGGCTACAGTCGAGTTCAGACAGAATTGTTTTGACTACAGTCGAGTTCAGACAGAAGTGTTTTGGCTGCAGTCGTGTTCAGACAGAATTGTTTTGTCTACAGTCGAGTTCAGACAGAATTGTTTTGTCTACAGTCGAGTTCAGACAGAATTGTTTTGGCTACAGTCGAGTTCAGACAGAATTGTTTTGACTACAGTCGAGTTCAGACAGAATTGATTTGGCTACAGTCGAGTTCAGACAGAACTGTTTTGACTACAGTCGAGTTCAGACAGAATTGTTTTGTCTACAGTCGAGTTCAGACAGAATTGTTTTGACTACAGTCGAGTTCAGACAGAAGTGTTTTGGCTACAGTCGAGTTCAGACAGAATTGTTTTGGCTACAGTCGAGTTCAGACAGAATTGTTTTGGCTACAGTCGAGTTCAGACAGAATTATTTTGGCTACAGTCGAGTTCAGACAGAAGTGTTTTGGCTACAGTCGAGTTCAGACAGAATTATTTTGGCTACAGTCGAGTTCAGACAGAAGTGTTTTGGCTACAGTCGAGTTCAGACAGAATTGTTTTGTCTACAGTCGAGTTCAGACAGAATTGTTTTGACTACAGTCGAGTTCAGACAGAATTGTTTTGACTACAGTCGAGTTCAGACAGAATTGTTTTGGCTGCAGTCGAGTTCAGACAGAATTGTTTTGTCTACAGTCGAGTTCAGACAGAATTGTTTTGTCTACAGTCGAGTTCAGACAGAATTGTTTTGGCTACAGTCGAGTTCAGACAGAATTGTTTTGGCTACAGTCGAGTTCAGACAGAATTATTTTGGCTACAGTCGAGTTCAGACAGAAGTGTTTTGGCTACAGTCGAGTTCAGACAGAATTATTTTGGCTACAGTCGAGTTCAGACAGAAGTGTTTTGGCTACAGTCGAGTTCAGACAGAATTGTTTTGGCTACAGTCGAGTTCAGACAGAATTATTTTGACTACAGTCGAGTTCAGACAGAATTATTTTGGCTACAGTCGAGTTCAGACAGAATTATTTTGGCTACAGTCGAGTTCAGACAGAAGTGTTTTGGCTACAGTCGAGTTCAGACAGAATTGTTTTGACTACAGTCGAGTTCAGACAGAATTGTTTTCACTACAGTCGAGTTCAGACAGAATTGATTTGGCTACAGTCGAGTTCAGACAGAAGTGTTTTGGCTACAGTCGAGTTCAGACAGAATTATTTTGACTACAGTCGAGTTCAGACAGAATTATTTTGGCTACAGTCGAGTTCAGACAAAATTATTTTGGGTACAGTCGAGTTCAGACAGAATTGTTTTGGCTACAGTCGAGTTCAGACAGAATTGATTTGGCTACAGTCGAGTTCAGACAGAATTGTTTTGACTACAGTCGAGTTCAGACAGAATTATTTTGGCTACAGTCGAGTTCAGACAGAAGTGTTTTGACTACAGTCGAGTTCAGACAGAATTATTTTGGCTACAGTCGAGTTCAGACAGAAGTGTTTTGGCTACAGTCGAGTTCAGACAGAATTGTTTTGACTGCAGTCGAGTTCAGACAGAAGTGTTTTGACTACAGTCGAGTTCAGACAGAATTGTTTTGACTACAGTCGAGTTCAGACAGAATTGTTTTGGCTGCAGTCGAGTTCAGACAGAATTGTTTTGGCTACAGTCGAGTTCAGACAGAATTATTTTGGCTACAGTCGAGTTCAGACAGAATTGTTTTGGCTGCAGTCGAGTTCAGACAGAATTGATTTGGCTGCAGTCGAGTTCAGACAGAATTGTTTTGACTACAGTCGAGTTCAGACAGAATTGTTTTGTCTACAGTCGAGTTCAGACAGAATTGTTTTGGCTGCAGTCGAGTTCAGACAGAATTGTTTTGACTACAGTCGAGTTCAGACAGAATTATTTTGGCTACAGTCGAGTTCAGACAGAATTGTTTTGGCTGCAGTCGAGTTCAGACAGAATTGATTTGGCTGCAGTCGAGTTCAGACAGAATTGTTTTGGCTACAGTCGAGTTCAGACAGAATTATTTTGCTTACAGTCGAGTTCAGACAGAATTGTTTTGGCTGCAGTCGAGTTCAGACAGAATTGATTTGGCTACAGTCGAGTTCAGACAGAATTATTTTGGCTACAGTCGAGTTCAGACAGAATTGATTTGGCTGCAGTCGAGTTCAGACAGAATTGATTTGGCTACAGTCGAGTTCAGACAGAATTATTTTGACTACAGTCGAGTTCAGACAGAATTGTTTTGGCTGCAGTCGAGTTCAGACAGAATTGATTTGGCTACAGTCGAGTTCAGACAGAATTATTTTGACTACAGTCGAGTTCAGACAGAATTGATTTGGCTACAGTCGAGTTCAGACAGAATTATTTTGACTACAGTCGAGTTCAGACAGAATTATTTTGGCTACAGTCGAGTTCAGACAGAATTGTTTTCACTACAGTCGAGTTCAGACAGAATTGATTTGGCTACAGTCGAGTTCAGACAGAAGTGTTTTGGCTACAGTCGAGTTCAGACAGAATTATTTTGACTACAGTCGAGTTCAGACAGAATTATTTTGGCTACAGTCGAGTTCAGACAAAATTATTTTGGGTACAGTCGAGTTCAGACAGAATTGTTTTGGCTACAGTCGAGTTCAGACAGAATTGATTTGGCTACAGTCGAGTTCAGACAGAATTGTTTTGACTACAGTCGAGTTCAGACAGAATTATTTTGGCTACAGTCGAGTTCAGACAGAAGTGTTTTGACTACAGTCGAGTTCAGACAGAATTATTTTGGCTACAGTCGAGTTCAGACAGAAGTGTTTTGGCTACAGTCGAGTTCAGACAGAATTGTTTTGACTGCAGTCGAGTTCAGACAGAAGTGTTTTGACTACAGTCGAGTTCAGACAGAATTGTTTTGACTACAGTCAAGTTCAGACAGAATTGTTTTGGCTGCAGTCGAGTTCAGACAGAATTGTTTTGGCTGCAGTCGAGTTCAGACAGAATTGTTTTGACTACAGTCGAGTTCAGACAGAATTATTTTGGCTACAGTCGAGTTCAGACAGAATTGTTTTGGCTGCAGTCGAGTTCAGACAGAATTGATTTGGCTGCAGTCGAGTTCAGACAGAATTGTTTTGGCTACAGTCGAGTTCAGACAGAATTATTTTGCTTACAGTCGAGTTCAGACAGAATTGTTTTGGCTGCAGTCGAGTTCAGACAGAATTGATTTGGCTACAGTCGAGTTCAGACAGAATTATTTTGGCTACAGTCGAGTTCAGACAGAATTGATTTGGCTGCAGTCAAGTTCAGACAGAATTGATTTGGCTACAGTCGAGTTCAGACAGAATTATTTTGACTACAGTCGAGTTCAGACAGAATTGTTTTGGCTGCAGTCGAGTTCAGACAGAATTGATTTGGCTACAGTCGAGTTCAGACAGAATTATTTTGACTACAGTCGAGTTCAGACAGAATTGATTTGGCTACAGTCGAGTTCAGACAGAATTATTTTGACTACAGTCGAGTTCAGACAGAATTATTTTGGCTACAGTCGAGTTCAGACAGAATTATTTTGGCTACAATCGAGTTCAGACAGAATTATTTTGACTACAGTCGAGTTCAGACAGAATTATTTTGGCTACAGTCGAGTTCAGACAGAAGTGTTTTGGCTACAGTCGAGTTCAGACAGAATTGTTTTGACTACAGTCGAGTTCAGACAGAATTGTTTTGGCTACAGTCGAGTTCAGACAGAATTATTTTGGCTACAGTCGAGTTCAGACAGAATTATTTTTGGTACAGTCGAGTTCAGACAGAATTGTTTTGGCTACAGTCGAGTTCAGACAGAATTGATTTGGCTACAGTCGAGTTCAGACAGAATTGTTTTGACTACAGTCGAGTTCAGACAGAAGTGTTTTGGCTACAGTCGAGTTCAGACAGAAGTGTTTTGACTACAGTCGAGTTCAGACAGAATTATTTTGGCTACAGTCGAGTTCAGACAGAAGTGTTTTGGCTACAGTCGAGTTCAGACAGAATTGTTTTGACTGCAGTCGAGTTCAGACAGAAGTGTTTTGACTACAGTCGAGTTCAGACAGAATTGTTTTGACTACAGTCGAGTTCAGACAGAATTGTTTTGGCTGCAGTCGAGTTCAGACAGAATTATTTTGGCTACAGTCGAGTTCAGACAGAATTATTTTGGCTACAGTCGAGTTCAGACAGAAGTGTTTTGGCTACAGTCGAGTTCAGACAGAATTGTTTTGACTACAGTCGAGTTCAGACAGAATTGTTTTCACTACAGTCGAGTTCAGACAGAATTGATTTGGCTACAGTCGAGTTCAGACAGAAGTGTTTTGGCTACAGTCGAGTTCAGACAGAATTGTTTTGACTACAGTCGAGTTCAGACAGAATTATTTTGGCTACAGTCGAGTTCAGACAAAATTATTTTGGGTACAGTCGAGTTCAGACAGAATTGTTTTGGCTACAGTCGAGTTCAGACAGAATTGATTTGGCTACAGTCGAGTTCAGACAGAATTGTTTTGACTACAGTCGAGTTCAGACAGAATTATTTTGGCTACAGTCGAGTTCAGACAGAAGTGTTTTGACTACAGTCGAGTTCAGACAGAATTATTTTGGCTACAGTCGAGTTCAGACAGAAGTGTTTTGGCTACAGTCGAGTTCAGACAGAATTGTTTTGACTGCAGTCGAGTTCAGACAGAAGTGTTTTGACTACAGTCGAGTTCAGACAGAATTGTTTTGACTACAGTCGAGTTCAGACAGAATTGTTTTGGCTGCAGTCGAGTTCAGACAGAATTGTTTTGACTACAGTCGAGTTCAGACAGAATTATTTTGGCTACAGTCGAGTTCAGACAGAATTGTTTTGGCTGCAGTCGAGTTCAGACAGAATTGATTTGGCTGCAGTCGAGTTCAGACAGAATTGTTTTGGCTACAGTCGAGTTCAGACAGAATTGTTTTGACTGCAGTCGAGTTCAGACAGAAGTGTTTTGACTACAGTCGAGTTCAGACAGAATTGTTTTGACTACAGTCGAGTTCAGACAGAATTGTTTTGACTACAGTCGAGTTCAGACAGAATTATTTTGGCTACAGTCGAGTTCAGACAGAATTGTTTTGGCTGCAGTCGAGTTCAGACAGAATTGATTTGGCTGCAGTCGAGTTCAGACAGAATTGTTTTGGCTACAGTCGAGTTCAGACAGAATTATTTTGACTACAGTCGAGTTCAGACAGAATTATTTTGGCTACAGTCGAGTTCAGACAGAATTATTTTGCTTACAGTCGAGTTCAGACAGAATTGTTTTGGCTGCAGTCGAGTTCAGACAGAATTGATTTGGCTACAGTCGAGTTCAGACAGAATTATTTTGGCTACAGTCGAGTTCAGACAGAATTGATTTGGCTGCAGTCGAGTTCAGACAGAATTGATTTGGCTACAGTCGAGTTCAGACAGAATTATTTTGACTACAGTCGAGTTCAGACAGAATTGTTTTGGCTGCAGTCGAGTTCAGACAGAATTGATTTGGCTACAGTCGAGTTCAGACAGAATTATTTTGACTACAGTCGAGTTCAGACAGAATTGATTTGGCTACAGTCGAGTTCAGACAGAATTATTTTGACTACAGTCGAGTTCAGACAGAATTATTTTGGCTACAGTCGAGTTCAGACAGAATTATTTTGGCTACAATCGAGTTCAGACAGAATTATTTTGACTACAGTCGAGTTCAGACAGAATTATTTTGGCTACAGTCGAGTTCAGACAGAAGTGTTTTGGCTACAGTCGAGTTCAGACAGAATTGTTTTGACTACAGTCGAGTTCAGACAGAATTGTTTTGGCTACAGTCGAGTTCAGACAGAATTATTTTGGCTACAGTCGAGTTCAGACAGAATTATTTTTGGTACAGTCGAGTTCAGACAGAATTGTTTTGGCTACAGTCGAGTTCAGACAGAATTGATTTGGCTACAGTCGAGTTCAGACAGAATTGTTTTGACTACAGTCGAGTTCAGACAGAAGTGTTTTGACTACAGTCGAGTTCAGACAGAATTATTTTGGCTACAGTCGAGTTCAGACAGAAGTGTTTTGGCTACAGTCGAGTTCAGACAGAATTGTTTTGACTGCAGTCGAGTTCAGACAGAATTGTTTTGACTACAGTCGAGTTCAGACAGAATTGTTTTGACTACAGTCGAGTTCAGACAGAATTGTTTTGGCTGCAGTCGAGTTCAGACAGAATTGTTTTGGCTGCAGTCGAGTTCAGACAGAATTGATTTGGCTACAGTCGAGTTCAGACAGAATTGTTTTGGCTGCAGTCGAGTTCAGACAGAATTGATTTGGCTACAGTCGAGTTCAGACAGAATTGTTTTGGCTACAGTCGAGTTCAGACAGAAATATTTTGCTTACAGTCGAGTTCAGACAGAATTGTTTTGGCTGCAGTCGAGTTCAGACAGAATTGATTTGGCTACAGTCGAGTTCAGACAGAATTATTTTGGCTACAGTCGAGTTCAGACAGAATTGATTTGGCTGCAGTCGAGTTCAGACAGAATTGATTTGGCTACAGTCGAGTTCAGACAGAATTATTTTGACTACAGTCGAGTTCAGACAGAATTGTTTTGGCTGCAGTCGAGTTCAGACAGAATTGATTTGGCTACAGTCGAGTTCAGACAGAATTATTTTGACTACAGTCGAGTTCAGACAGAATTGATTTGGCTACAGTCGAGTTCAGACAGAATTGATTTGACTACAGTCGAGTTCTGACAGAAGTGTTTTGACTACAGTCGAGTTCAGACAGAATTATTTTGGCTACAGTCGAGTTCAGACAGAATTGATTTGGCTACAGTCGAGTTCAGACAGAATTGTTTTGGCTACAGTCGAGTTCAAACAGAATTGATTTGGCTACAGTCGAGTTCAGACAGAATTATTTTGACTACAGTCGAGTTCAGACAGAATTGATTTGGCTACAGTCGAGTTCAGACAGAATTGTTTTGACTACAGTCGAGTTCAGACAGAATTGATTTGGCTACAGTCGAGTTCAGACAGAATTGTTTTGGCTGCAGTCGAGTTCAGACAGAATTGTTTTGGCTACAGTCGAGTTCAGACAGAATTGTTTTGGCTGCAGTCGAGTTCAGACAGAATTGTTTTGGCTACAGTCGAGTTCAGACAGAATTGATTTGGCTACAGTCGAGTTCAGACAGAATTGATTTGGCTACAGTCGAGTTCAGACAGAATTGATTTGGCTACAGTCGAGTTCAGACAGAATTGTTTTGGCTGCAGTCGAGTTCAGACAGAATTGTTTTGACTACAGTCGAGTTCAGACAGAATTGTTTTGGCTACAGTCGAGTTCAGACAGAATTATTTTGACTACAGTCGAGTTCAGACAGAATTGATTTGGCTACAGTCGAGTTCAGACAGAATTGTTTTGGCTACAGTCGAGTTCAGACAGAATTGATTTGGCTACAGTCGAGTTCAGACAGAATTGTTTTGGCTACAGTCGAGTTCAGACAGAATTATTTTGGCTACAGTCGAGTTCAGACAGAATTGTTTTGACTACAGTCGAGTTCAGACAGAATTGATTTGGCTACAGTCGAGTTCAGACAGAATTGTTTTGGCTACAGTCGAGTTCAGACAGAATTATTTTGACTACAGTCGAGTTCAGACAGAATTGTTTTGGCTACAGTCGAGTTCAGACAGAATTATTTTGACTACAGTCGAGTTCAGACAGAATTGTTTTGGCTACAGTCGAGTTCAGACAGAATTGTTTTGACTACAGTCGAGTTCAGACAGAATTGTTTTGGCTACAGTCGAGTTCAGACAGAATTGTTTTGGGTACAGTTGGGCTTTCCACTGCAGACATAGCGCCCCCTCATTGCAGCTGGTTGTCATAGTGATGCCACAAGAAACTGTCATGATGTGAAGGAGCCTTCATTCAGAAGAGGCTGATGACAGTGAGACAAAAGACTGTTAAAACAAAACAAAACAAAACACACAACAGAATTTGGGAAACACTCCATCAGCGTTCAGATGACAAGATGATTCTAGTTGCTCAAAAAGAGGGTATGCTAACCTGCTAGCTAATGTTAGCATTGTTAGCAGGGTGTAGGGTGACAGTGATGATTCTCCCTGAAGAAATCGGTCGTCTCCTTTTTGGTATCGGCTAAGCTCACTTAGAATCTCGACAGAGGTAGATAGACAGACAGACAGACAGACAGACAGACATACAGACAGATAGATAGATAGACAGATAGATAGACAGACAGAAAGACAGACAGATAGATAAATAGATAGACAGACAGATAGATAGATAGACAGACAGCCGGACAGACAGACAGACAGATAGATAAATAGATAGACAGACAGACAGACAGATAGACAGACAGACAGATAGATAGACAGACACACAGACAGACAGTCAGACAGACAGACAGATAGATAGATAGACAGACAGATAGATAGATAGACAGACAGCCGGACAGACAGACAGACAGATAGATAAATAGATAGACAGACAGACAGATAGATAGATAGACAGACAGACAGACAGACAGACAGATAGATAAATAGATAGACAGACAGACAGATAGATAGATAGATAGACAGACGGACAGACAGACAGACAGATAGATAAATACATAGATAGACAGACAGATAGATAGACAGACAGACAGACAGACAGACAGACAGACAGACAGATAGATAGATAGATAGATAGATAGATAGATAGATAGATAGATAGATAGATAGATACTTTATTGATCCCAAAGGAAATTTAGCAATTAGGTGAAGTCAAAAACTTTTGCCAGATTTGCCTAATAAAAAAACCGAAGTAGTCGATTTGAGTCGAGTCGAGTCGAGTCGAGTCGGTACCCTGTGGTGGAACAGTGGCTCTAGAATGCGTTATTGACGCTCTGCCACGATAACCTCACCCATTTGTCACAATCACTGTAGAGCTTCTGAGGTGTCCTTAGCAGAGGTGGATCGATGGTGTCTGAGCGTTTTATCGGCATCCCTCGCTCGCTGTCCTCCCTCAGTGAACCTGAGTTCTGCTGGACTCCGTCACACGTCCGACTGACTCCGGGCAGCGAAGGTCACTCAGTGCGCCTGGGTTCAGACGCTAAATGACGGTTAGTGCCTGAGTGGAAATGAAATACATTGAGGGGATCTCTGACTTTTCCACAGCGCTGGTGTTCCTCATCTACACCTGTGTTCTATGTCTGAATCCCCACGTGTTCCACCACGTTCTATATCTACCGTCCTGTGTGTTCCACCACGTTCTAAATCTACCGTCCTGTGTGTTCCACCATGTTCTATATCTACCATCCTGTATGTTCCACCACGTTCTATATCTACCATCCTGTATGTGTTCCACCATGTTCTATATCTACCGTCCTGTATGTTCCACCACGTTCTATATCTACCATCCTGTGTGTTCCACCATGTTCTATATCTACCGTCCTGTGTGTTCCACCACGTTCTATATCTACCGTCCTGTGTGTTCCACCATGTTCTATATCTACCGTCCTGTGTGTTCCACCACGTTCTATATCTACCATCCTGTATGTGTTCCACCATGTTCTATATCTACCGTCCTGTATGTTCCACCACGTTCTATATCTACCGTCCTGTGTGTTCCACCATGTTCTATATCTACCGTCCTGTATGTTCCACCACGTTCTATATCTACCATCCTGTGTGTTCCACCATGTTCTATATCTACCGTCCTGTGTGTTCCACCACGTTCTATATCTACCGTCCTGTGTGTTCCACCACGTTCTATATCTACCGTCCTGTGTGTTCCACCACGTTCTATATCTACCGTCCTGTGTGTTCCACCATGTTCTATATCTACCGTCCTGTGTGTTCCACCACGTTCTATATCTACCATCCTGTGTGTTCCACCACGTTCTATATCTACCATCCTGTGTGTTCCACCATGTTTTATATCTACCATCCTGTGTGTTCCACCATGTTCTATATCTACCGTCCTGTGTGTTCCACCATGTTCTATATCTACCGTCCTGTGTGTTCCACCATGTTCTATATCTACCGTCCTGTGTGTTCCACCACGTTCTATATCTACCATCCTGTGTGTTCCACCATGTTTTATATCTACCATCCTGTGTGTTCCACCATGTTCTATATCTACCGTCCTGTGTGTTCCACCATGTTCTATATCTACCATCCTGTGTGTTCCACCATGTTCTATATCTACCGTCCTGTGTGTTCCACCATGTTCTATATCTACCATCCTGTATGTGTTCCATCATCTAAATCTACCATTCTGTACCCAGATTTCAGAAAAGTTGCTTTGGGAAATGAATTGTGGACATTTCTGACTGAACTGAACAGAATTCCTGGCTCCCGTGCTAAAGAAGGACACGGCACGCCTGAAACGTCTTGGCTGATCAGCTATGTAGATGAAAAGGGGCCACTGGGTGAATTTGGCGGTTTTATTTCCTCAGGACTGTTGCTTTAATCGAGGGAGGAGTGTTTCTGCAGGTGTGCTCCTGCAGGCCTAATTAAAGTGATTAAAATTATTTAGGAGCTGCTCTGTCATCATGCTGTTATCACTTATCTCCGCAGCCAAACACTCACATGCTGCCGGTAATGAACCGTAGTCACTAAAGTGGAGCATATGGTTATGTCTGCTCCAGCTGGTGTGATCTTTCTACTCACAACACCTCATCAGTACACAGGCATCGCCTGTACCACTGACGCACAGGACTCGATTGGATTTATACAACCATCATCAACAAAAGGCTGTTAGTAATTATTCGCAATTAGGCAAAAAAACTTCACGTCATACCAAGAAAGACAAATTAATGGACTGAGTGTTGAAGATACCCAAAGAATCAGGAGCTGCTTCATGGGGATAAAAAAATTGTAGTTATTTTTCTTGCTTAACTGAAAAGTATCAGTAAAAAAAATTATAACACTATTCTGACCATTTCAAAAAAGAAAAACTGTCCCCAAATGTTTGATTTTATTTCTTTAAACGCTTCAGACCTCCACAGAGTTCCTTCTACTTCTGTATATCTGTGCTGTTATTTCACCAGAACATCACAGGTTTTCCACAAACACTATCACTTCGCTGAGATGCTGTTGCTAAGCAACCACTCTGACAGCTGTAGGAGACGCTCAGGCCATCTGAACGTTTTCACTTCTTACTTTGCCACAAACAGAAAACGGACACTGTTAAGACCACATCTGACCGACAGCCGATTTGGTCAGACTCTGAAGACGAGACGACACTAAATTCCCAAACTGTCGTCGCCACTGAGCAGCTGTTCAGTCGGCAGCTGTGACAGAAGAACAGCTGAACAACCTGGAATCAGCCAGAAATGAACCCAACACCATTCGCCAAACTAAACGGGCTGTAAGAAGCTTTACAGACCAGCTGGAACAGAACAACATTAATACTGATCTGGAGAAACTGACCAAACTGAGCTGAACCTGATATTGGGTCAGTTTTACGGCTCAGTCTGATTTGGTCCAACTCTGAAGATCAGACACGTCTGGCGAATGGTGTTGGGTTCATTTCTGGCTGATTCCAGGTTGTTCAGCTGTTCTTCTGTCACAGCTGCCGACTGAAAAGCTGCTCAGTGGTGACGACAGTTTGGGAATTTAGTGTAAGGAGCTGGAGAACGAACTGCCGGCTGAGCAGCGAGTGGGCGGAGCTCGTTACTCTGACGTAGCTACAAGCTGCTCGTTAAGGAGCTCTAATTAGGAGGAAGGAGCTGAACATTAAAACATATTAAAGCCGCGTTCACGGCCAGTTTATTCATTTCTTACTGTATTTATTTAACTCCTGTATTAAAGCAGTAGAGCACTCGAGGAGGGAGTTATCACCAATAACATCACGGCTGGGATGATCTACTGACACCAAATGATGTTATTTTGCGATAACACACGACCTCAAGTGATCTGATTGATTAAATAGCAACCTCCGGTAGTTGCTATGTTATTCCAGATGGTCCATAGGGCAATGCTTTAGGTCACTGCTATGGTATTGATAAGAGTTGCTAAGATATCCCAGGTGGTTGCTAGGGTGTTCCTAGGTTGTTACTATAGTGTTTCAGGTAGTTGCTATGGTACCTTAGGATGGTTGCTAAGGTGTTCCTAAGTAGTTCATAGTTTTTCTAGGTGGTTGCTCTGGCATTCCAGGTGGTAGCTAGGCTGTTGCTAGGGTGTTGGTAGGTGCTTTCCATGGTATTCCAGAGGTGCTGCTTGGCAGTCATTGGGTGGTTGCTGCTATATTGATACACGGTGTTGATAGCTGGTTGTTAGGTTGTTGTGAAAGTGAATGCTAAGGTGTTGGAGTTGTTTGCTATGGTATTGCAAGTGGTTGCCAGGTAGTTGCTATGGTACCTCTAGTAGTTACTGTAGTATCACTGGTAGGTAAATTTAGTTACGTGGTTGATTTGGTTTCTAGGGTACGTTTAAGTGGTTGCAATGGTATTCCAGGTGGTTGCTAGGCAGTTGCTATGTTACGTCCGGTAGTTGCTAAGTTGCTGTTATGGTATTGGAGGTGACTGCTAGGGTTTTCTTAGGTGGTTACTGTGGTTTCTGTCTTGGTTGCTAGGGGTTACTAAGTGGTTTCTGTTGGGTTCCTGTGGTATTCCAAGTGGTTGCTGGCATGTATGTGACACCGTATGCATTTTCTATGAGTGTCAGTGAGAGAGGCAGTTAGTTTAGAATTATATGCTACAATACCATTAATTTCCTATTGGATGGAAAATTTTCTCTTTGAATGAACGTTGATTGAACAGCGTAGCTCAAAAGCTGTAGGTGGAAAAAGTGTCTACATTTTCAGTACAATACCATATAATGCAATAATAATAATAATAATAATAATAATAATAATTTGCACCTTGGTCAAGCCAACTTAATTACTCTTGCGTAAGAAAACAATCAAATAATCATTAATGTTAGACACTCATGAGTTATCTCAGACTCCAAAGACTGGAAAGTGCTAAAGCCAGTGGTGCTGTGGCCAAACAGGCCTACAGTCTGGGTGTTTTCCCTGAGCCTCACTGCAGAGACATCAGAACAGGCCTGGAAGGACTTTTCTTAGAGCTGTTTCAGAAAGAAAACATTTTTTTCCTCTTTTCAGCTCTGCTCATACTTCCTGTGCTGAGAGGAAGTCCAGCATCTGACCCTCAGACCTTGCTGTAAGTGTAGGTCCACAGTTTGGCACAGAAAGCTTGTGGGAAAAGCTGGCTTGGCAGTGTGATCGGCTCAGGTGCAGCTGTGAACAATAGCGTGAGTTATAGCCCCGCTAGCAGAGCAGAGCAGGGGGAGCACATAGATTAATATTATGCATTACAAGAAGCTTTGATAAATTCGGTTACATTGTGACCACCAGGGAGAGGAAAATTAATCCAGCTTCTGAATATTCTGAAGCAGCAAATGCTGTCTTGAAGGTTAAACTGTATATTAGTGTAGGTGATGTATGTAGAAGCATGCCTGGTTCATGCCAGCTTCTTGTCTAGTTGCAATAAACTACTAGATGCAATAAAAAGATTCCAGGCCTAGAAGAACATGGACAGGCAGAACACACGTAAAGGAGCTTGAAAAGATCTTTAAAGGTAAAAATGTCTTTCTACAGACAAAGATCTGAACTGTCTGAACTGTCTGTGGTGTGTTGTGGTTGTTTATGGATGTGAAAGCTGGACAAAAAGGGGGAAAAATAATGATGACTTTAGAGAGAACCTTTGAGTAAACCAATAGACAAACTCTTGAAACACCCACTATGTGCTTCCACTCACTGGCCACTATATTAGAAACACCCACCTTGTGCTTCCACTCGCTGGCCACTTTATTAGAAACACCTACCTTGTGCTTCCACTCACTGGCCACTTTATTAGAAACACCCACCTTGTGCTTCCACTCACTGGCCACTATATTAGAAACACCCACCTTGTGCTTCCACTCGATGGCCACTTTATTAGAAACACCTACCTTGTGCTTCCACTCGCTGACCACTTTGTTAGAAAAACCTACACTGTGCTTCCACTCGCTGGCCACTTTATTGGAAACACCCACCTTGTGCTTCCACTTGCTGGCCACTTTATTGGAAACACCCACCTTGTGCTTCCACTCGCTGGCCACTTTATTGGAAACACCCACCTTGTGCTTCCACTCGCTGGCCACTTTATTGGAAACATCTACCTTCTACTTTCACCGGCTGGCCACTTTATTAGAATGCTCTTCCATTATAGCTCCACTATGTAGGTGTACAGTTACAGACCCTAGTCTATCTGTTGCTGTACAGTTAATCAGCCATCTCTACTCCTTTCACCACTGGTCAGTTTCTGACCACAGGACCACTTTTGTCCAGATATTATTTGAGTGGTTGTCCATTCTCAGCTCAGCAGTGACACTGACATGATAATGTGTGTGTGGTTCTGGTACAAGTGTATCAGACACATCAGTGTCACATCTAGGTTTAAAGTGGACCAATCATTCGAAAACATCCTGATAAGAGCAGCTCTGTGACCAGAAACTGACCGCTGATGAAGGACTAGAGGATGACCAACACAAACTGTGCATCAACAGATGAGCTACAGTCTCTACCTGTACACCAGAAAGGAGGAGCTACAGGAGAGGGGTTTCTGATAAAGTGGCCAGGGAGTGTATATTACATCACCATATTCTGACTTTCAGTGTGGCGGCTGGAGAAGCACCATAATACAGTAATACAGTAGCTGTCTGCACATTACAGTATAATCACTCATCCAGTCACAACAGAATCAATCGTATGTACATCCGCAACACTCAGCAGCAGTGATCAATCACAGGGGTTTCTGCTCTCGTATTGATTTGTCTAGTGGAGGTTGGTCGGGTGGAAGTGATTTTTTAGTGCAGGCTGTGTGAGGAGACACTGCTGGCATCGAGAGTATTATTGATTCAGCACACACACACACACACACACACACACACACACACACACACACACACACACACACACACACACACACACAGTCTGGAAAGGTTCTGACAGTAACAGGGTCCTGCTTTAACCCAGTCCATCAATATCCAGCCAATACTCACACAATCAACATCCATCATGGTCAGTACGGACAGGATGATAACAGGAAACTATTACTATGACATGAGTTTCACATGCTTAATATTTTCAGTATATATGTTAGTACGTCTGCGAGTAAGTATGCGAGTATGTGAGTGAATATATATGTAAGTATGTATGTGAGTGAGTATATGCGAGTATGTATGAGTATATATATCAGTATGTATGTATGTATATATGAGTATGCATGAGTATGTATGTGAGTATGCATGAGTATGTGAGTATATGCAAGTATGTATGAGTATATATATATCAGTATGTATGTATATATGAGTATGTATGAGTGTATATGTGAGTATGTATGAGTATGTATGTGAGTATATGCGAGTATGTATGAGTATATATATCAGTATGTATGTATATATGTCAGTATGTATGTTTGTATGTATGTATGTATGTATGTGAGTGAGCATGTACAACCCCATTTCCAAAAAAGTTGGGATGCTGTGGAGAATGTAAATAAAAATAGGATGCAATGAAGTGCAAATCATCTAAACACTTAATTTCATTGAAAACAGTACAAAGGCAACACATCAAATGTTGAAACGGTATTGTAATTTTATTGTTTTTTGAAAAATATTTGTCCATTTTGAATTTGATGCCAACAACACGTTCCAAAAAAGTTGGGACAGGAGCAACAAAAGGCTGGTGAAGTTGTGTGATCCTAAAAAAACACCTGGTGGTTGATTGGCAGCAGGTCAGTAACATGATTGGGTATAAAGAGCATCTCAGAGAGTGGAACCCTTAGGGCCTTCTGGGCCTTCAAAGAAGGTCCGATTTCTGTGAAATAAAAAAAAATGCCTGTAATGTCTGTAAGTTTTGTTTTTAAATCTTTTTAAAATGAACAGGGTTCATCATGCTTGTGTGTCCAGCTGCTGACTCCAAACCTTTGAATGACAGAGAATGAAGTTCACATCTCTCTCCTTTCCTTTCTCTTTGTTTCTCTTTCTCTCTCGTCCCTCGCCACTCGTTATCGCTGCGGAACATCTGTTTGTAGTCTCAGCCCCTCCTTGACCTGCATTTTCATTGTTACTCCAAACTCACTCTGAAAATAAACACTGGACAGACCTCAGAACGTCCACCAAGCTCAGCGCCTGTTGCTGTGGAGAGGGGAAATCCTCGCCGAGCAGCAGTTTCCTCCATTAAAGCCACAAAAGTCAAATTTACAGTCAGCGCCCCCAAATTACTGCAGACGTAGTCGAGCAACCAAAGCATGTTTAACCCTATAGCTTTACACTGGAGCTACAAGGCTAAAGTAGCTAACTAGTAATATAGGCTAACAGACCATGAAGACTGACTGTATAACACAATGAAAAAAACACGGTAACACTTTCCATCCTCATTTATACGCATCTATAAAAACATTCCTAACATTATAATACATTCAAAAGGCATCATAAACATATATAACAGCTATATTTATTAAAATGCTCAACATTATAGCCATGTTTATTATGCATTATGAATTGTTAACATAATACATTCTAAGTACTGTTCATAACACATTCTAAGAGCTCATAAGCTGTATTAGTCCACTCTGAGTAAAGTGGAGCGTACTGGACTAAAGCCTCCTCCAGGGTTCAGACTGAGGCTTCAAGTTGAAGAATTTACTGAAGGATTTACTGAAACACTAAAACACAATAAAGCTCATTACAGGCTTCAAATGTCAGAGTTTAAACTAGAGCAACATCAGAGTTTCACCCAATGTGGGAAAGTCAATGTTCACCACTGTTAATGTTCACCACTGTTAATGTTCACCACTGTTAATGTTCACCACTGTCAATGTTCACCACTGTCAATGTTCACCACTGTCAATGTGCACCACTGTTAATATTCACCACTGTTAATGTTCACCACTGTTAATGTGCACCACTGTTAATGTGCACCACTGTTAATGTTCACCACTGTTAATGTGCACCACTGTTAATGTTCACCACTGTTAATGTGCACCACTGTTAATGTGCACCACTGTTAATGTTCACCACTGTTAATGTGCACCACTGTTAATGTGCACCACTGTTAATATTCACCACTGTTAATGTTCACCACTGTCAATGTTCACCACTGTCAATGTTCACCACTGTTAATGTGCACCACTGTTAATATTCACCACTGTTAATGTTCACCACTGTTAATGTGCACCACTGTTAATGTGCACCACTGTTAATGTTCACCACTGTTAATGTGCACCACTGTTAATGTGCACCACTGTTAATGTTCACCACTGTTAATGTGCACCACTGTTAATGTGCACCACTGTTAATGTTCACCACTGTTAATGTGCACCACTGTTAATGTGCACCACTGTTAATATTCACCACTGTTAATGTTCACCACTGTTAATGTGCACCACTGTTAATGTTCACCACTGTTAATGTGCACCACTGTTAATGTGCACCACCGTTAATGTTCACCACCGTTAATGTGCACCACTGTTAATGTGCACCACCGTTAATGTGCACCACTGTTAATGTGCACCACTGTTAATGTTCACCACTGTTAATGTGCACCACCGTTAATGTTCACCACCGTTAATGTGCACCACTGTTAATGTTCACCACTGTTAATGTGCACCACTGTTAATGTGCACCACCGTTAATGTTCACCACTGTTAATGTGCACCACTGTTAATGTGCACCACCGTTAATGTGCACCACCGTTAATGTTCATCACTGTTAATGTGCACCACCGTTAATATTCACCACTGTTAATGTTCACCACCGTTAGCCTGGCACTGACTTAACACTGCATATCCAATAGAACGCCAGCAGAATCCAGCACTACTGTAGTGTAGTGTTACAGAGTGAAAGGTTCTAGTGCTTGACATTAGAACCAGTGAGGGAACAAATTACAATGACAACTCTCTACAATCTTGCCTATCTAAGAAAAGCTCACTGTAGCAGTGATTCTAAACTTGTTTGGAGCATCTGAATATTCTGGACTGAAGCTCTAACGGCGTCAGTGCTGAGAAATGAAACACTGGAAATCCCAGGATGTAAATAAACTTTCTATTTGTCTTTACGCTCTCCAAGCTGGGACTGACTTCTTTGGCACTGCCAGTATAACGTGTTATTAACACTACTTATAATGCACAATATTATCAATTCATAATGTATAATAAACATGGCTGTAAAGTTCATTTGTATAAATATTATTATATAATATATATAATATTATATTATATAAATATAATAAAATTCATTTGTATAAATATTTCTAACCATGTTCATAATGCCTAATGAATGCATTATAACATGTTATAAATGTGTTCATAGATGCTTACAAATGTGACATTCATAGAAAGTGTTACAAAAGTTTATAACAAAACTGTCACAATGTCTCAGGTATCAAGACTTGCATTTATAACCATTTTGTGTAATAACTTAACGGGATGCAGCTTTTAGACTATTAAACACGTCAGACGTCTGGTTCCTAGTACTGTAATGGTAAACAGTCCTGATTTCACATCTAAACCATTCAGTCATTTTACAAAATCAGTGAAGTTCCTCTTTAAGTCATCAAATTTGTGACTCGAGTCCACTCCTCTGTTAATTAGATGGTAAAGTATAGCAATTCTATACACTTTCCATCAGAATTTGGATAAATGGACCTGGGGGACTAATCATCAATGAAGGAAATCAATGATTATCAATGCTTGTGATCAGAAAGCAGCTTGGGTAAAGGGGACCAATCCTGCTTTTTGTGTTTTTCCCTAATGTAGCTTTCTGTGGATCGGCTGGTGGATCGGCTCTACACCCTCAGCAAAAAGGGTTCTGTATAGTATCAACAAAGGGTTCTTTGACTTTGGTGCTATATAGAACCCTTTTCAAAAGAGAGCTCTACAATAGAACCATCTACAGCACATTCTCCATCAATCTGAAGAACCAGGTCACCATGGAAAGAACCGTTTAATCATGCAAACCTGTTCTTTGAGAGTTCATGGTTCTATACAGAACCACTGTCTTTACTAAAGACCTGACTTTCAGGTTCGGACTCTGGGTCAAACTGATGCAGCAGAACCGAAAATGTTGTTAGATCAGCCACAGTGATGTGGGGGCGGAGCTGGTAGGAGGATGTAGAATGTGATCAGAACAGAGCAGGCGAACTGACCAATCAGAGCACACTGGGCTCGTCAGGAGGCGGGGCTTAAAGAGCTCTGAGCTCTGTCTTTTAGACAGAGGGTGAACAGAGATGGACAGTGTGGGGGGAATCAGAGAGTTTGAGGGGAGTCTTGGGCCTTTAGTAGAGAATTTGGACTCATTATTAGATGCAGGCATTGCATTTTACAACAATAAAATCCCAAATAAACACCTGTCTGGTTCAAATATCAAGCACTTCACTGCAGAAAAACTGAGAAAACTGCATAAAATTAGATTTTCTTATTTTACCAGTCTATCACTTTAAATGCATGTGTGGTGGGCATTGACTGTAACCGTGGGTGATGGCTCCATCCGTGGCTACTGACCACAAATCAAAGCCGAGCTGGGCAGCTTTACAGCTGATGCTGCGGTCACTGTGGTGACAGAGGAAATCAGACCCAACCGGACGCTCACAGATTCTTGGAAGGCAATCTGATACACACCCTTTGTGTATTTCTGTCTTTGTGGGGACTGAATCCCCCCAGTTTGGTGAAACCATGAACATGTACTGACTGTGTGGACATCAGTCTGCTCTACAGCTTCTGTAAGAAAACATGCAAGAGAGCAAAGCTTTCAGTTGCTGAGGTTAATATGAGGGTTTCACACACATTTCTGTGAACTGTGGGGACATTACATAGACTTCCATTCATTTCCTGGAGACGTACCCAAATGTTGACCATGACTAATACTAGCCTAACCCTACCCATAAAACTTTCCCTAACTTTAAAGCATGTCTTCACCTTAAAATGTAATGCTTTCCATTGTGGGGATCAGCTTGTGGTCCCCACAAGAAAGAAAGAAAGTATATAAACAGGTTGTGGTCCTCACAATGTGACATAAACCTTGTACACACACACAAACACATCCCAATTAACAAACCAGCTCTAAATCTCACATCAGCATCCCACAGGATACACACAACTGTGTGAGTGGGCACGGTGGTGATGAATGCATCTGGCAGGACCTCAACAGACTCCAGAAAGCCTTCCTGAAATCTTCCTGAGTGTCTGAGTGATTTACGCTGAAGATTAATAACACTCACCAGCAGTGCAGCCTGTTCTAACTCTGAAACAACTCTACTGGCTCTAACCTTTATTCTCAAATTTCACGTGACCTCACATTGTACAGTCGCCACCATTTCTAAATGATTCACCTACAAGACGCAAAAGAATTCGAGAAGAACCAGATCTTTAATTTAGGTGTTTTCACTCCAGGTTTGGAGCCACTGCACTGTATAGTTTAGTGTTTCTCTCTGCTGTTCACACCTCGTTCAGCTCAATGAGGGATTAATCAGCTAATAATAAGGTATTCCCCCAGTGTGATGAAAACCTGAACACTTAGTGGCTGTGGGGACATCAGTCGGCTCTACACGAGGACAAATGCAAATATGTCTAAATATTATAGGTTCTGCAGTCATTTATTCACTATGTATACCATACATAGTTTCGTCTAACAACTCGCTCTAAGCCTCAATCTTCTTCTTCATCTTCTTTTGGCTGCTCCCTTTAGGGGTCACCACAGCGGATCATCTGCCTCCATCTTGCCCTATCCACTGCCTCCTTTACTTTCACACCAACCATCTCTATGTCCACCTTCACTACATCCATAAACCTTCTCTGAGATCTACCTCTTCTCCTTCTACCCGGCAGCTCCATCTCCAACATTCTTTGCCCAATATATCCACTATTCCTCCTCAACACATGTCCAAACCATCTCAACCTGGCCTCTCTGGCTTTATCTCCAAACTGCTCCACCTTCACTGTCCCTCTGATCTGCTCATTTCTAATCTTGTCCATCCTTGTCACTCCCAACGAAAATCTCAGCATCTTCATCTCCGCCACCTCCAGCTCAGCCTCCTGTCTTTTAGACAGAGCCACAGTCTCCAAACCAAACATCATAGCAGGACGCACTGCTGTCTTGTAAACCTTCCCTTTCACTCTTGCTGCTATCCTTCTGTCACACATCAGCCCTGACACCCGTCTCCACCCACTCCATCCTGCCTGCACCCTCTTCTTCACCTCTTTTCTACAATGTCCATTGCTCTGGATGGTTGACCCAAGATATTTGAAGTCATCCACCTTTATGACCTCTACTCCTTGCATCTTCACCTTTCCACCTGCCTCCCTCTCATTCACACACATGTATTCCATCTGGTCTCTACTGACCGTCATTCCTCTCCTCTCCAGTGCAAACCTCCACCTCTCCAGATTCTCTTCCACCTGCTCTCTACTCTCACCACAGATTACAATGTCATCTGCAAACATCATGGTCCATGGAGCCTCCTGCCTGACCTCATCTGTCAACCTGTCCATCACCATTGCAAACAAGAAGGGGCTCAAAGCTGATCCCTGATGTAACCCCACCTTCACCTTGAAACCATTTGTCACTCCAACTGCACACCTCACCACTGTCTCACTATCCTCATACATGTCCTGCACCACCCTAACATACTTTTCAGCTACACCTGACTTCCTCATACAGTACCACAGTTCCTGTCTTGGCACCCTATCATCTGCCTTCTCTAGATCCACAAAGACACAATGCAGCTCCTTCTGACCTTCTCTGTGCTTCTCTACCAACACTCTCAACGCAAAAACTGCATCTGTGGTGCTCTTTCTGGGCATGAAACCAAACTGCTGCTCACTGATCTGGACCTCTCGCCTTAGCCTTGCTTCAACAACTCTTTCCCATACCTTCATGGTGTGGCTCATCAACTTTATACCTCTGTAGTTACTGCAGCTCTGCACATCACCCTTGTTCTTAAAAACGGGGACCAGTACACTGCTTCTCCACTCATCAGGCATCCTCTTACTCTCCAGGATTTTGTTAAACAACCTGGTTAAAAAGTCCACTGCCTTCTCTCCTAAACATCTCCATACCTCCACAGGTATGTCATCTGGACCAACTGCCTTTCCATTCTTCATCCTTTTTAAAGCTGCCCTCACTTCCACCTTACTAATTCTCTGCACTTCCTGATCCACTATCTCTCCCTCCGTTGTCCTCCTCTCTCTCTCGTTTTCCTCATTCATTAGTTCTTCAAAGTCCTCCTTCCATCTACTCATCACTCTCTGTTCACTCACTAGTACATTTCCCTCTCTATCCTTTATCAGCCTAACCTGCTGTACATCCTTTCCAGCTCTATCTCTCTGTTTAGCCAAACGATACAAGTCCTTTACTCCTTCTTTACTGTCCAGCCTCTCATACAGCTCATCATAGGCCTGAGCCTTTGCCTTTGCCACCATTCTTTTCGCTATGTGACTAGACTCACAGCACTCCTGCCTACTTCCTTCATCTCTCTGGTTATCCCACTTTTTCTTAGCTGCCTTCTTCTTCTGAATGCTCTCCTGGACTTCCTCATTCCACCACCAACTTTCCTTGTCTTCTTTCCTCTGACCAGACGAAACACCCAACACATTTTTGCCAGTCTCATTCTTCACTCTCTTCCTCTTCTTTGTTTCTAATCTCATTCTACAGACAACCACCCTATGGTGGTTGGTGGTTGTCTGCTGCCTTGCTATCCCCACTCAAAGGCCTTTCCTGGACGTTCATTTTATACCCAAGCATAAAGTTTTTTCACAACTAAAATGTTGAGAAAACATTTTTAATCTTTCTAGTTTTAAACTGCCCCTGTACCTACTATTGTGGAACATGTTGAAGGCATCAGTTTCAGAATCACTGCATATTTACAAGAAACAACGAAGTTGATAAGGTCAAACATTACACGTCCCAGAGGTCCATTGTGGCTCCACAGCTGAATCAGATCAGCAGGTAATAATAAAATAATCCTCCTCTACAGTAAAATAAAGCTCTGCTGATCCTTCAACACAGTTTAACAGTAAATGGTCTTAAACGCTGGAGTTAATGTAGAACTGCTGATTCACCCTTTAACCCTGAAGATCAGCGCAGACGGCTGGTCACCATAGCAACACAGACGACAGTCTCGCCCAGCTAGTAGCTATGAAACGGCAAAGAGAGAGATTTAAGACGGACATCGATCATTTGGAGATGAATGGGTTTATTAGTGTTTATAGTCACTCCAGCTGGTTTCCTGATACGTTTAATCTGCAACCAGAAACTGACAAATACTAAATAGTCATGAAGCAGAAGTCTCATTCACCAGCTTCTTGGTTGAATTTTCCCGTTCCACTTTAAATGGTGCAGCAATTACATCCTGGCCCCTCAGGTACCATTTAAGGTGGAACGGGAAAATTCAAACAAGCAGCTGGCGAATGCGAAACGACTTCAGCCTCCAAAAAAGTTGAATGTTGAGAGACATTTCAGACGAAATGGTTCTACTTTAGGAAAAGTTTCCTGCTGGAGATGTGAGAAAAGCGGCTGTAGCTGAGCTGAAGCTGAAAGCAGAGCAAAGTAAGTCTGTGTTTGCGTTTCTATGATATTTTTATTCTATACTAGTACGTCAGCACACGCTGAGACAGATTTACAGCCAAGATGTTAAAATGGACATAAAATGTTGTGGCTGGTTTGATTTTTGCTGTAAGGACAAAATGGCTCTTCTTAACATTTGTGTTGCAGACACCTGACGTATCCTGTCTTTGTACTGCTTTCATTCAAAAAAGAACAGATTCATCACTCGGCGTTTTCTGTTTGTGTTGGAATTGTGCGTTCGTGTTTGTACACGCTGCCGAAAGTGTCAGCACCCCCATCTCAAAACACCTTCCCGCGTCCCTGGGAAAATCACTGCGGATGAGGAATCATAAATCTTATTTTATCAGTGTGGTGTTGGAAGGAGAGAGAGCTTTAATCTCGTTCTCATGTCTGAGTGACAGATTCTGCCCTTCAACTGAGGTTACACACTCACACATATACATCACGCCCTGATTGCTGTTTCACAGCTTGATTAGAAAAGCTTATAGACGCACAAGGAACGAATGACTCTCCAGGGACAGCAGGTGTGATGGCTTGCGTGACCCCTGTATGACCCCACTGCAGTGACTTTGACTGCATCACCTGAGTTTGTCAAGTCGTTCATCAAGAACAGCTTTAATGAAGCCTCAGGGCCCCAAGTCAGACAAAGTCTCTCAGCATCTACGGTGAGCGGCATCAAACTCGGTTCCTGGCAGGCCACAGCTCTGCATTCAGGCCCCAGCTCTGCAGAGATTAGTGTTTTCCTTCTTCTGACACCTGAATTCAGCTCACACTTTCCTAGTAAGGTGTATAATAAGATGTGTTTAATGACATCATCAGCGCAAGCCTAAGCCATGAAGGTCTTTTCTGAATTCCCAAAACAAGTTTCGAAAAACCAGGGGTCGGCAACATGCCGCTGGTCACCATAGCAACACAGACAATCTCGCCTAGCTAGCAGCTAATGAAACGGCAAAGAGAGAGATTTAAAACAAACGCTCATCATTTGGAGATGAATGGACGTCTCCAAATTACCGGGTTTCCTGATACGTTTAATCTGCATCGTGAATCTATCAAACACTAAAAAGACCTGAGGCTGAAGTCAGTTTCTCATTCGCAGCTTCAGGTTCAAATTGTTCCGCTCCACCTTAAATGGTGCAGCAGTGACATTCATCATATGTGAACAGTGCATAATTCCGTAATTATAGCTATTAACATCAAATACTTCTATAAGGCTTTAATCTGTGTGTTAGCAGCAGTTAAACCTTATTAAGAGATCAATAAACGTACAAAAGACAGACGCAGGCCACTGTAGCATCTGCTGTGTGGTGGTCAACCACTCTCTTAATGGTTTCTCTGAACAGTGGAATCTGGACTGTGATGGACGGCCTCATGTACCAGTCTAGGAGACACACACACACACACACACACACACACACACACACACACACCACTCACTCATCCCTCCTTTCACCCTCTGTTCGCGTCTCAGATTGTAGTCTGAAATAACAGCGGTGATGGACGATCTGCGCAATAAAGACAGCTGTAGCCTCTCTATCATCCTCCATCTCTCCTACACTGTCTCCCTCTCTCACACTCACTCTCTCTCTGTCTGCTGTATATGAAACGATAGATCAGCAGTAGTTGATTTCCTGCAGTGAGTAATAAATGGTTCTTGTGGTTGGTGAGGAGTGAGTGAGTGTGCTGCATAGGGCGTGAATGAGTGAGTGTGCTGTATTGCAAAGGAGTGAATGAGTGAGTGTGCTGCATAGGGAGTGAATGAGTGAGTGTGCTTTATAGGGAGTGAATGAGTGAGTGTGCTTTATTGCAAAGGACTGAGTGAGTGAGTGTGCTTTATAGGGAGTGAATGAGTGAGTGTGCTTTATAGGGAGTGAATGAGTGAGTGTGCTTTATTGCAAAGGACTGAGTGAGTGAGTGTGCTTTATAGGGAGTGAATGAGTGAGTGTGCTTTATTGCAAAGGATTGAGTGAGTGAGTGTGCTTTATAGGGAGTGAATGAGTGAGTGTGCTTCATAGGGCATGAATGAGTGAGTGTGCTGTATAGCAAAGGATTGAGAGAGTGAGTGTGCTTTATAGGGAGTGAATGAGTGAGTGTGCTGTATAGCAAATGACTGAGTGAGTGAGTGTGCTTTATAGGGAGTGAATGAGTGAGTGTGCTGTATAGCAAAGGACTGAGTGAGTGAGTGTGCTTTATAGGGAGTGAATGAGTGAGTGTGCTGTATAGCAAAGGACTGAGTGAGTGAGTGTGCTTTATAGGGAGTGAATGAGTGAGTGTGCTGTATAGCAAAGGATTGAGAGAGTGAGTGTGCTTTATAGGGAGTGAATGAGTGAGTGTGCTTTATAGGGAGTGAATGAGTGAGTATGCTGTATAGCAAAGGACTGAGTGAGTGAGTGTGCTTTATAGGGAGTGAATGAGTGAGTGTGCTGTATAGGCAGTGAGCCTATATGAGTGAGAGTGAGTGCTGTATAGTGAGTGGGAGAGTGAGTGCTGTATAGTGAGTGAGAGAGTGAGTGCTGTATAGTGAGTGAGAGTGATACTGTATAGTGAGTGAGAGAGTGAGTGCTGTAGACACGCACACACCACCCACACCACCACAAAACACGTTATATTCCATCGGTCACTCCAGTTCCAGTCTCTCTAGCACTGCTTTCATCTTCTTTATCCTCTATTTTCGCTCCCAGATACGAGTCTTTATCGTCTAAATGGGTGTTTTTATTCATCGGTTCGACAGAACCAAGCCCGTCCAGCAGGGGGAAGCACCACACACTCGCGTTAGCGAGATACAGCTTAAAGCACAGTGCGGGTTTGATTTCAGCTTTCTGTCATTCCACCATCAGTCCATCTGCTTTGCTCTCACTGCTGTACGTTTATATAATCTATATTTGTAAAGGCAGAGCAGTTAGTTGAACAGAACCTGCACCAGGGTGTTTGGATCTCTTTAGCTACACTAAGTTAACTAGGAGAGGAGCCGGCTAGGATTAGCTCCGCAAGTTAGGAGACTTCAGCGTCAGACACCAGAGAACAGGTGTAATATTGTCCTTCTGTCCCTCTGATCAGCCGGCTCGACTTTGCCTCCTCAGAGCTGAGTCATTATCACCGAAACCTCTGTTAGTAAAGCTTTTCTTAGTCAGAATCAAACCTGTTCTGTAGTGAGCAGAACTGGCAGCTATGCTGGTTAATATGAAGAAATTAGCGTTACGTTGAAGCTTCGACACTTTTTGAATGGTGCGCTTAAAATCGTGCACTGCTTCAATTTATTTGCTGGTTGTGTGAGTGAACTGAACTTATTTGTGAACGTGCTGCTGTTTTTAAAGTTTGAATTGCAGGATGCAGCTGCACAATAGCAACGTAAACATAGAACCAATCAGCAAATATCTACGTTGTTACATCATCCCAACAAACAGTTCTATGGCCCCGAAAAAGTACGCTGAGCTGGGTTTTTAAGTGCTTCGCATCGAACTGTGTCCGTGTGGAAACGCCACTGGAACGGTTACCCTCCGTGCTCGGAACCGTTCGGCTCTGCGGTGAAAAAGAGGCCAGCGAGCGCTATATAGGGAGTGAGTACATGCTCGTTACACTGAAATGTCTAACAGGTTCTAGCTATTAAACTCATCAAGGACATAATAAATATAACTCAACTTAATTATTTGGAGTAACAAGGTGGCCAGTACATCCACTACGTTTCACTGTAAAATCACACAGTAAAGTAAATCAGAAAGTCCTCTAAGTAGCAGGTAAGATATACAGCGTATAGTAAACTGAAGAACCCAGTAGAACCACAGTGAGAATCACTACGTTCATTTACAGACCAGATTCAGTTACTTTATAGACAATAAACAGGTACATATGAAATGAACCTCTGTGTTTTCTTTGTGTGTAGTCTTCTCCTAATACGAACACCAACACTACCCTCCTAAAAAACATGGTTCCTCAAGGGTTCTTTAGAAAAGGCAATGGTTCCATTTAGTTCTATATAGAACCATTTTTATGGTTATGGAAAAACGCAGTAAAAGAGAGAACGGACACAGAAGTTATGGTGTGCAGAGCTCTGGTTCCATTTCAGTTCCATTTACTAATACAAACATACCAAAGAAATAATAGCAATTTAAATACTTGAATATCAATTCATATGAATTGTATAGAACAAAGACTCAGTATAAGAAAGGAGGAAATTTAAATACAAAAATAAATCTTACTATTAAGCCTAAAACACAAAAGGATAAGAAAAAGTGGAATAAAAAAGAAGCGTACAGAAGCTTATATAGAACCTTTCTGAAAATGGACCTCAAAAACAGCCGGTCCTTGCTTTAACTGAGGCCCCGCCTTCTCTGTGAGTGACTCTTACAGCTACAGTAAACACTGTCAGTCCCTGACACAACACACACTCTTACATGTGGACACTGTGAGACTCTGATGAGCAGAAACTCAGAGAGAGTGTTGGGTTCCTGTTCAGCCTCTCAGCGTGTCAGAGTGAAGAGCAGTGAGGTTATTAATAGGGGTGAGTAATTTACAGATCTGTACCACAACAGGAATTACACTCTTCTGAGACGAGCAGAACGCTGTGTACACACACACACACACACACACCACTCGCATCCTATACAGCAGAAACACACACAAATTTGTTGGGGTGTAACAATATAACATATAGTATTGTATTATGGCATCAACAGGCTCACATTCCACAGCAACTCCGCCAACCAGCCCCACAGTCCAGTACAGAATATCACCACCAACACATCTGCACAGCTTTCCGATAGCATGACTTTCAGTCCTTAGTTCTCACTCACCGCCTTCACGGTGGTACCCCACGCTATTCATGCTGCATGGCCATGCCTACCACACGTACATGGCCGAACGAGCTGGTAGTGGGATGCTACAGCATTTTATCATATTGTGTCATATTGTACTATCCTGGATCATGTATCATTGTGTCATATTGCATTGTATTGTGTCATACTGTATCATATTGAATCATACATCATATTGTGCCATATTGTATTATATTGAATCATGTTGTATCATATTGCATTGTATTGGATCGCATTGTATCATATGTTATTGTCATATTGTATCATATTGTGTCCTACTGTATCAAATTACATTGTATGATATTGAATTATATTATATTGTGTCATATTGTATCTCCTTGAATCATATCTTATCATACCGTATCACTTGTCATACTGCATCATATTGTATCGCGCTTGTATGCATATTGTATTGTATTTTATGCCACATCATATGTTGTATTGTGTCATTGTAACCTCCAACGTTTTTGGAAAGGGGTTTACTTGGACAATGCATTCTTGCACACATTAGCTGAGATCTTACATCTCTTTTGTCTTTGGTTTGAGAACTGATTAACAATTCACCCCTTCCACCAAACTCTTGGGAAACTGGGCGAGTTTTCAGCTTTACAGATCTTCTGCAGCTCATTGTAAAGAATCCGGGTAGAGTTACAGTTTCTAGGCTATGGAGGACCAACTGGGTGAACCAGTCTGCTACAGCACCACCCTGAGGCAGAGCAGAGCTGCAGCTCTAGTAAGTTAAGACCACCAGAGACAGAAGCTGATTGAGGGTGAAACAGTTAAATAATGAGCTTCACTGAGTCTGGATTTAAGCATCTATTTTAGCCAAATGGACGGCATAACGTCAGGTTTATTTTCAGGGGCCCTCTCGAATTTTGATTTTGAGACATTCAGTGGGTTCAAAAGGTTCATTTGGGAATCCTAGACCCCCCAGGACCCCCTGTATTTTGCACCTTGATTTAGGCATTAAAAAATTAAGTTGGAATGAAAAGTTCTCCATACACCACAGGAAATGAATCAGACTCAAAACAGTGCACAGGCCAAAATAGGAATAGTGAAGCCGCTGAAGGGGCACAATATTCCAAAATGTCATTTTTTCCCAAACTATGCATGCCCTACTTGAATGTGTCAAGCGCTTCCTGAGCACTTATTAATAGATTAGTGTTCACTTGTAGTATAAACATTTCAGACAGCCTACAGCCGAAACCACACACACCTGAGGCTCTAATCAATTACACCCTGTCCCTCCTCGTCCCTGCGCATGCATGTTTTCTGTTATAACCCGATTTAGCTTTCACACTTTATAAAGCTCTTTAGTAAACACTCTTCCACTAATACATCATCCAGCAGAGAGAGAGGGGATTATATATATATGTGTGTGTGTGTGTGTGTGTGTGTGTGTGTGTGTGTGTGTGTGTGTGTGTGTGTGTGTGTGTGTGTGTGTGTGTGTGTGTGTTTACAGAAGTAAATATTCACTGCTGGTGGAATTATTCCTTCCATGCTATAATCCTGTGTCAGCAGGCTTGCTAACAGGATGATGTCACCTATACAGTGAGTGTAATGAGCTTACAGCAGAGCAGTGTGATAATTAAATTAACAAAAACATTGACATCAAACACTAATAATCAGTGCCAATAACACAATCATCACCCTGTAATCACACACCATCACATTAGAATCACACGTCACACTTTAATCACACAACTACATTGTGACAACAGTGTAATTGCATCCCAATACAGTATAAACATGTACCATCACACTGTAATCACACTTTACTGCACTGTAATCACACCATCACATCACAAGACACCACGTTGTAAATACATACCATTATACTATAAGGAATTACATTGAATTTACATATTGCATTGCAATCAACTCCTGTTGTACTGTAGTCACACCATCACACTAATCACAAACCATCATAAAGGAAACACAATTACACTGATTACATGGCATCACACTAATCACATCCCATCACACTGTAATCACATTCCACCACTCTGTAACCACATTCTTACAGACTGTAATCATAACCCATCACACTGTAATCAGCGCATATCTAAATCACACACCGTCAATGTGTAATCACATATATGACACTGTAACAATACCATAACATTGTAATCACAAACCATCACACTATGATCACAAACCTCTACACTGTGAACATATCACACTGTAATCAAATGATTACATGATAACAATCACACTAATCACATCCCATCACAATGTAATCATACTCCACCACACTGTAATTACAAACCATCACACTCACACTATAATCAGAGCATATCAAAATCACACACCATCAATGTGTAATCACATACATGACACTGTAACAATACCATAACATTGTAATCACATCCCATCACAATGTAATCATACTCCACCGCACTGTAATCACAACCCATCACACTGTAATCCCAACCATCACACTCTATTCACAACTCATCACACTTATCACACTATGATTACAAACTTCTACACTGTGAAGATATCACACTGTAATCTCACACATCACACTTTAATCACATGATTACATGATAATAACAATCACACTTATCACATCCCATCACAATGTAATCATACTCCACTGCACTGTAATCACAACCCATCACACTGGAATCACAACCCACCACACTGGAATCACAACCCATCACACTGGAATCACAACCCACCACACTGGAATCACAACCCATCACACTGGAATCACAACCCATCACACTGGAATCACATCTATCACAAAGTAATTAAAACATATCAAAATGTAATTACATACCATTACTGCGTAATCACACATGACATTATAATGACACTAACACTGTAATCACAAACCATCACAGTGTAATCACAACCCATCACACTGGAAGCACAACCCATCACACTGTAATCACAACCCATCACACTGGAATCACAACCCATCACACTGGAATCACAACCCATCACACTGGAATCACATCTATCACAAAGTAATTAAAACATATCAAAATGTAATTACATACCATTACTGCGTAATCACACATGACATTGTAATGACACTAACACTGTAATCACAAACCATCACAGTGTAATCACATACATGTAATCACACACATCAAACTGTCCTCACAGAAATAATCCTCAGTAACCGCTCCTATGTAAAATAGCCTGTAAACAACCTCCTGCAGTCAAAAGATTCAAAAATGTGTCTATATTCTTGCTTTAAACCTCATCAATAAAGAGTGTGAGATGAAAAACTGGACTACATGTAAAACGACAGCATGACAACACAACAGCAGGACTGTCGGCTTTGTCCTGCAAATGTACAGAAAATGGTCTACGCTGGCAAACTGGACAGTCCGATTCAGGTCACTTCAGGTGAGGAATAAGTCCGGCCTGTGAGAGGCACTACCGAGCTGACAGCAGTGTGCAGGACTCTGATGAGAAAGTATGACCTAGCCTTCAGTAACCTAGCCTAGCCTTCAGGGAGGTTATGGGGTCATAACCCTGGACATCTCTCCCCATGCTGGGGTCAGGACAGTTATAACCCCCAATAGCCTGCATTTGCTACAGCTTCATCACACCGACCAGCAAAATATGACTCTTTAATCCCCCACAGCCCAAGACACACCCATCAGCAGTGCACATAGGGTCACTTACAGCCATAAATCATGTTAATTGGTGAACTGGGGGCTGAGAGTGGGACGCAGTAGGAAGGACAGGGTCAGAGTTACTGCATCATACAGCAGATACAGGACTGTTTATAGTGTAACGCTAAAAAAAGAGAAAAAGCAAAAAAACAGAATGTGTACTATTATTATACTTGCGCACCTGTTGTAATAAGTCAACCCCCCCACTCCCACCCTACCTACCCCAGTGTAGTGCATTGGCCAAGACATGTTTGGTGTCGTAACACTTGATGGTTTTTATGGATGTTTTTCAGCAGGGACCTTTTCATAAGATATGGAAGTGCATAAACTCTGGGTAAAACCAGTTCTGCTGCTGCCTTATGGACAGTTACTAACCTCAGAACTACAGGCGTTCGTTTGACTTCAGCCACCGAAGGAAGACGTGTCACTTTATCTCTGTCATAGTTGCCAAGACTGGAATTTGAGGATGTGTCCAGAACTGTTGGAGAAAAAAACACACAAAAATGTGGGAGCCCAAACTAAAAGGAAATGCCCTGTGAAAAAGTTTCTTCACAGCTATGAGAGCAGAGTAACGTCAGCTACGTCTACAGAGTGATAAATCAATGGACAGGTAAAAATAACTATAACCAAAACGATAGATTAGCCATGTTAGCTGGAGAGGATGAAACAGCTTGCTATCACACTGTGTCAGTAACTGGTTCAGCGTGTTTATTTAAAATTTAAAATTTGGAAATAACAGTAAAACTAACTTTTTAGAATTACGAAAAAAGCTAAAACACAGAAATGTAAGCAAATTTGTTACAGTGACCGTGTTGGGGACTTTTTTTGTTTTTTATTTATACAAACGTATGGAGTCCATACGAAAAAATTCTGAAATTCATGTACAAATGTAAAGATTCTACTTTTCATTTAAATTTTTATACTGACAATAGAATTAAATTAAAATGGCAAGAAATGAAAAATAGAAGCATTTTTACTTAGTGATGTCAGACTCAGTCCCCTAGTTCCCAACTGTTTATGGAAACTAAGCTGCAAATATAGCTCATTTTGAATTCAGCATTTCCATGATGCCACCAAAACCAGCTCATTTACATAAACCCACCCATTCAGCCTACATCAGATTAGCCCCGCCTACTCATATTTAAGTTCTGTGTTTCAGTTGTGAGTGCTTATTGAATGAGGCACCATACATGACAGCCAATCAGAAAACAGGCACATATATCGTTCTTAAAAGCACAGGAACAAACAGTAAAAATGAATTATGGTTATTTTTGGTGCATAAAATCACACAGATGTTATAAGTGGACCTTAAAGAGGAAAATATAATTCAAGAAAAATGCAGAACATGGGCCCTTTAACAAAACCCCACCTGATTTAGGCTATTAAGACTTTCTCTCTGTGTTCTTCTCAGATGAGGTTCATCAATCACAGTGAAGCCAGCAATAAAGCAGCTGTACAGAACCTGGCTCAGCACTTAAACACACACACACACACACACACACACACACACACACACACACACACACTCTCTCTCTCTCTCTCTCTTTTATAGGAGGTTTCCTCTCGGTCTGCATCTCTTAATAATCACAAATATTTCAGTACAGTAATTTATGACAAGTTGTCTTTTGATCAAAACACAACCAGGATTGGTAAAAATTGCCACCAGAGATCGTTTCACTTGAGAAAATTTGATGGTTTCAGGTAATTTAGTCATCTTTAACATGTATTTAGCACCTGGACCGTTAAATAAAAGAGCATCACTTCATTAACAGCTACTAGCGCCGCTCTGTAGGCGACCCTGCCCGTCTGCAGGGACAGCAGAGGAGGGGAAAGTTCAGCTAAATGTAAGTTTAGTTACATTTAGGGATCATACGCCTTCAAAGAGGGGGGCAGTTATTTATTATCACCCCCCCTAATTCTTCAGTGATATGAAGCTGAAGTCAGAAATTCTCCAGATTCTTGTTGGAATTTACCTGTTCCACCTTAAATGGTGCAGAACTTCTGATGTCTGAGGTGCCAGAATGTAACTGCTGGACCATTCAAGGTGGCACTCCTGCCAATTTTTATGCTTGTTATATAGAAAGCGAGCATAATACACTGAAACGACATTAAACCAGTATAAAACCGTGATTACTGTAATTTATTAACAGAGAAAATTCTCACATTTTTGTGTTTCTCTGGTCTCTTGTTCAGCCATCCTGCTGTTTTTTCTGTTTTTTTCGTATCTCTCTGTTTAGAGTCTCTGAAAATCCTCAGTTTGGAGGGTCATGTAGCCCCAACACTTCACCCCTCTATCTCAACACGAATCAGGACACCCCACCCCTAGACGTGAACGCGCAAAATAGTGGGGTAGGGCTCAGTGGTAGGGGACAAGGAGTGAAATGGGACTGGGCCCAAGTTTCTCTAGAATGGCACATTTCACACCAAACCACTCTGAATGACTGTTTACAACTTAAACACTGAATTACAACAAAATTTAGAAAAATCTGTGGAATGCCCCTTTAACTGTGTTTTATGATTGTGCTGTATTGTGAGTATTCTGAGCACTTCTCACCTGGGACTCTCCCTTTCTCTCTCTCTCTCTCTCTCTCTCTCTCTCTCTCCCTCTCTCTCTCTCTCACTCTCTCTCTCTCTCTCTCTCTCTCTCTCTCTCTCTCTCTCTCGGATGATGCAGTGCTGTGCCTGCCTTGCTGACAGCATCATTTCATCTTAATGTCTTCTCACTGCACTACGCTCTGAGGAAGAGCCAATCAGCAACCAGATGTCTAGCCCAAAGCCAATCAGAAACCACCACTGGGGGGCAGGGGTCACGGAGCTCCTCCCCCTGGAGACCCTGAAAAATCACAGACCAATTAATCAACTTCAACCCCACCGATCTCCACCGGCCCCCCAACCCCCCCAGCAGCACGAATCAGATAGACCAGGACAAAAGAGAGAGGGGTGGGGGGGGTGTTGGTGGGGGGGGGGGGGGGGGGGGGGGGGTTGGAGTGTGAGAGGGTTTAGATTAATGACTCTCACTGAGCTCATTAATAACAATGCACACATACAGAGCCTACACACACACACACACACACACACACACACACAGATTCTAATGCACATTATAACGCACGTGATTTAACATATTGGGTAAAAAAGAATTCATTTCCGTTCATCAAGGAACCCTCAAAGGTTCTACAGTGGTTCTAAGGTCTGATTGTGGAGCTTAAATCAGGTTCTCCAGGTGAAAAGTTGGTATTTGTTCCTTTTCCTAACCGAATGTTTTAAAACAGAGCAGTAGAGTAAAAGCCTGGAGGCGAGGCGAGGCGGGGTGTGTGGAGTCAGTCCAGCTCAGAACAGATCATTTCAGTGGATTATTTTTCAGTTATGATCCCTGACTAAAGGCACTGAGATGGAGCCCTGAGGGTCCCACCCCAGTGACGAGGGGGACTGACCCAGTGACAGTCTAGTACCTTTATTTCTGAGACTGTAGTGTTTCTCTGTAGAGGGCAGGTGA
The DNA here is from genome assembly GCF_015220715.1 of Pygocentrus nattereri. NCBI lineage: Eukaryota > Metazoa > Chordata > Actinopteri > Characiformes > Serrasalmidae > Pygocentrus > Pygocentrus nattereri. The sequence goes on from NC_051223.1 coordinate 40,320,187, forward strand.
CTTATTTACACTCCAACAGTATATGCCTATTGACTCGGGGTGCACACACTTTTGCCTAGGCCCGGTTTCTTTTTAGCACGTTTAACTTTTTCCTTATTGCTGTTCTGCAATACATTTATTTAACATAACATCACATGCATAATAATTATGTAAATACGTAAAGACGTACGACTTAAGAGTCTTATCTCTTCTCACAGCATCTTATCTCCAGTTAGGAAATCTTAACCTGCACGATCAAAGCCAACAATCAGCTGTCATGTATGTTGCCTAGCAACCAATCATACACACACACACACACACACACCTGAAACAAACATGTAATCAAAGTAACCAAACTAGTCAGACAGCTAACGTTACTAATGTAAAACAGGGTCAAACAAAACTAAAGAGTGATAAACTGTAGGTTGTGAATACTGTGAGAGCGCCCCCTGCTGTTTATCAGAGCGTCACCGCTCCCCAGTTTCAGTCTCCATTTCCCAAACACTTTAGCTGAGCGTGCTAACGTTACTCCTCCTGATAAACAGCCACACGTTCAGCTCCGCCTCCTCATTATTCACCACCATCACTGTAATATTTCATCATCACATTAACACAGGAAGGTGGTCAGAGGGGCGGTGGAGTTCGAGTCGGCAGCGTCTGAGATGTTTAAAACGCAGAGTTAGAAGAGAAAAACGTCTCCCAGTGAAAGCCGCGTTTTACAGTAGAAATAAATGGAGCTCATTATGCTGGTAGTGAACTACGCTGCCTGACTCAGCCGCCTCAGAACCAGAGAAATGGGCCTTAAACAGAAGTCAGGACCCTGCTGGGGTTCATCCTGAAGTTAGGACAGGATTTAGGAGGTTTAGTCTGGTTAGGATGTTTGTGTGACGCTGTTTTCTGGTGTTAATGATGAGATGATGAAGGGAGGAGCTGCTATTCTGGAATAGCTACTGTCCTGAATTCAGTCATCATGGAGACTAAACACTTCAGATTTCAGAGTTAAGGAGTTTATGTAATATGGTCCCTGGTTCAGTAATGGCACTTCTTTCAGTGTTAACGAAAGAACTTACACGAAGTACGTTCCGCCCTCTGAGTTCATGGTGGTCAGTACTGATGGAGGTGTGGAGATCCAATAATGTGACAGACCACATCCGGTAACCCACTGCCATCACACTCATTTAGAAAGGAAGGCGTGGGTGAGGGGGGCAGGAGCCGGGGTTAATCAATATCCAGGATAAAGCCATTAGTCACTCCTTAAATCAGGCGTCTCAAACTACAAGCAGCTTCACACGACCCATCACCGTTCTCCATGTGGGTAAACCTGTCCCAAATGTATTGATCAAATATTTTTGCAACATATGAAAATGGTCAAAAACTGTATTTGTTAAATATCTATTTTTAAATGCATTTATTTGGAGTTTTTAAACACTGTGTCCACTCACTGTCCACTCTATTAGACACTCCTACCTCGTCGGTCCACCTTGTAGGTGTAAAGTCAGAGACGACAGTTCATCTGCTGCTGCACAGTTTGTGTTGGTCATCCTCTAGTCCTTCATCAGTGGTCACAGGACGCTGCCCACAAGACGCTGCCCACAGGACGCTGCCCACAGGGCGCTGTGTGCTGGATACTTTTGGTTGGTGGACTATTCTCAGTCCAGCAGCACTGCTGTGTATGATCCACTCATACCAGCACAACACACACTAACACACCACCACCACCACATCAGTGTTACTGCAGTGCTGAGAATGACCCACCACCCAAACAGTACCTGCTCTGTGAGGGTCCATGGGGGTCCTGACCACTGAAGAACAGGGTAACAGAGTATCAGAGAAACAGATGGACTACAGTCTGTAACTGTAGAACTACAGAGTGCAGCTATACGGTCAGTGGAGCTGATAAAGTGGACAGTGAGAGTAGAAACAAGGAGGTGGTCAGAACGTTCTGGCTGATCGCTGCATATAAAGATATCAGCCTTCGTCCTGCTCTAAAGGCTTTCCAACAGAAGGGGCCATGGGTGACATTCAGGATCTTTCAAAGACTGCAATAATAGTGGAGCTGTCTCAGTCTGGACAGGTGAGGTTTGGGTACACACACACATGCAGAGCAGGTAATGGCTGTGTGAAAACCTGTAATTAAGATGTCGGCTCCTGATTAGGTGCTGCTGCTTGAGTCACACTCCTTCCCCATGACCCTGTGTGTTAGTAATCATGGTTCATTCATCACCGATCACCCTCAACTCTCACACACACTAGTGTGAACCGGTGTAATGTATGTGTGTGCTGTTTCCATGATCCTCTGTATGAGCGTCTGTAAAGGCTGCTGTGCTCCTCAGAACCCAACACTGACCTAAACTTGAGGAACCAATACATCAACCAATTATCTGGAATTTATGTACCGCAGGGTCTACTGGGATTTTTATGGTATTAGGGCATTTTAACCTGATCCTCAC